>NW_017805276.1:1615988-1671179 GCF_001891065.2 Hippocampus comes
GGGGGGGGTGGACGTAGGGGGGGGGGATGGGGGGTGGGGGGGGGGGGGGGGGGGATTAAACAGAGGTCCCCACAAAGCCGGTTTCACATCAAGCGGCATTTTGACTGACCGTCCAGTTGGAAACAAAATTAAAATTCATGTCAATATGCTGCACATGTCAATATGCTGGATTTTTTCCCCGCTATGCCACTCGCGGAATATCTGAGGATTTTGATCAAATTGGGTTACTGTTCACCAAATTTGGGTTAATTATGTTGACCCACCAGATTGGGTTGAATTATTGGAATTGGGCAGGCTGGAAAGATGAAGCTGGGTGAAGTGGAAGTAAATGTAATCATCTTTTCAAACTCATGCAACGCCCCCATAACAACCCAGGCTAAACTTACCTCCTCCCCGACCGCCGAAGAGTTTCTCTTCTTTGAGATATATCACTTCAACATGCGTCCGTGGACCAATTACCGTGCTGCTTTCCTATTTTGGTGAGACTTTGGCACCATCTTGTGGCATCATGGGGCATTTCAAAAAGTGCACAAAAATGTGAATTGGTGAGGATTTCAGCAAATAGCTGAAGAGTGGTTTCACTGGAAAAAAAAATGTCAAGAGGTTAATTGATGTTTGGTTTAAGAAAACTGTTGACTATTTTGACAAAAAAAATTACAAAAACAGGATATGCTTCATATTTTGGAACACATTGACTGGATACATAAGAGTTCGATAAATGGATTATGGACAGCAGATGGAGATATGACCACATGCTTGTTTCTGCAGGCAAAAATATTCACTCTGTACTGAAATCGAAGAACTGATACTTGTGGTTAAAAAAAAAAAAAAAAAAAGACCATGCAGTACAGATTCAACACCTAGATTTAGGTCAAAATGACAGAATCTGAAATGTACGAATATGCAAAGGTCACGAGTAGAAAATGTATTTTAGCTGAGAACGACCTATCTGCTTTTAATTTGAAATTTGCCCCTACCGTGTTTCTTTCCGTGCCAGCGATTGAAAAGACATGAGGCGTCAGAGGAGACCTGGTTATCTCCTGCGTGGTGTTTGAACATGATGGAGGCCAAGGCGGCGTGGTGACGTGTGGACCGTAAAACACCAGCATTGCTTTTGTCCTCACAAGGGGGGAGCACTGACATGGCCGTGGCAGATAAGAACTCACAGATGTTTCGTCTGTGTGTGTGTGTGTGTGTGTGTGTGTGTGTGTGTGTGTGTGGGCGCGCGTGTGGGAGAGAGCGTGCGTGTGGCTGTTGAAAGTGGTGCAACAAACACTCTTCTTTGCATAAATTGGTCCTTCGTATTTGCAGGCACACGCATGTGACAGGGGTGCGAGCGGTTGGGGTGAGTAGTCGGAGCAATCAATGCACAGCTACAGCTGGTTGAAGGGGACCAAATCCATTGAACAGTTGATTTGGTTCCATTTTACCAGCTTTAGCAAAGCATTTACATAAGTTGTTTGGGATGGGGAGAAAGTGGATTCTGGGACAGAAGGTTGTTGCAGCTGGAGAACCCATCTGGGTGGACACCTGCAAGGGCCAGACAAGGAAAAATAATGTCAGTTCATGTGGCTGGCGCATCGAAACAAGCATGCGCAACACACTCACACGAATACGGAGACACACAGTCAACACTCAGTCGCTGATAATCAGTCGTTGCCCTTGAAAAAGTGCCTGTTTTGCATTGAGGAAGCATAAGTATACAAAAAAAGGGAATGAAGTGAAGAGTGTGTGTGTGTGTGTGTGTGTGTGTGTGTGTGTGTGTGCGCGCGTGTGTGAGTGAGCGTGCGTGTGCTTAACAGGGAATTAATTATTTCAGCCGCACTGGGCGGTGGTGAAGCTCGTGTATGTTTTAATCTGGATGATGGGTGCTGAATTGTCCGATATGAACCAGCCCCTCTCTACCGCCAATGTCAAGCAGTTATATTGTTGAACTTGAAGGGTATTCCTTAATCCAGTGCGTGGCGTCAGAAATGACACAATTCTATTTAAATGGTCCAAAAATAATCATATATGGATAATAATAAGAGTTTTGTGTTTGATTAAATCGACTTAATCCATTGGTGAGTGCATTGGGACGAAATCATTATTTCAGTATCCATATTTTGGGTGACATTGTTTTCTTAAGTGGTGTGCTGTAAGGTATTTCTGTAAAATATGTGCCTCGGCTCGGTAATAGTTGGGCGTGTTGGTATGTCACATTTACAAGGGCACGGGATTACCAGATTTGCGATAATAAAACTACTATCTCGCAGATGAATAATCTCATTCCATCTGATAGTCAATCTAATTTGAGGCTATTGTGATTTTCCATCCATCCATTTTCGACAGCGCTTATCCTCATTCGGTTCATGGGTGGACTTTGGGAAAGAGGTAGGACTGGTTGTTTTATGTTTGTACAGGATTTACAAAACAATATATTACACGCTCTAAATACAACTGGGTGAAAAAAACAGCCCAATATGGGTAAAAAAATGAACTGACCCAACTTTTTAGGTTACTCATTTCACAAAAAAAGTTGGGTCAAATCGTTGTTTTGCACAAGCCAAAAGATTGGGTTGTTTTGTGCGTTCTTTTTGGGTTCAATGTGTCACCCAAAATTTTGTCTTGGTCCCTTTTTGACACGTATTGGGTTATTTTTGACATAACTGTTTAGCTATTGGCGGCCCGTGGTTAGCACGTCGGCCTCACAGTGCAGAGGTACCGGGTTCGAGTCCAGCTCTGGCCTCCCTGCGTGGGTTTTCTCCGGGTACGTCGGTTTCCTCCCACCTTCCAAAAACATGCATGGCAGGCTGATTGAACACTTTATTATTATTTTTACCCAAGGTTGGGTTAATTATTTTCATCCAGCAGATGGGGTTGATGATTGGAGTAGGACAGTAAATATTTGATTCATTGATTCAAGTGCATTTAATCAAGTTCATTTCTTAATGTTTTCCCAAACCCAGTAGGACAAACATCAAGCTAACATCTGTAAGATTTTTTCAGATTCATCAAACAAAAACTGTGGGCAGAATGTTACATACTAATGAGTCAACCAAATATAAGTCGACAAAACAGAACCACCTTGACAGAGGTAATAAAGCTGCCCAATTAATTTGTGGCCACTGCTCCCGCTGTCCTCCTGTGGGGCATTTCCCTTTGCAAACAGGCAACACTGATTGATGCCGCTTCAACTGTGTGCCAATCTTATCTTCTGTCACATATACTAAACGTGTGGAAATGTGCTGCTGACGCACACCCGCACACAAGCCAAATTAGACCTAAGCCTCCATCACATAAAAGAAGAGAATGCAGGAAAGTCAAATGAAAAGAGTCACTCAGGAGTGCCTTTAACCCTTTCAGGGACAGCGGTTACTACAGTGGACAGTTTGTCATGTTAGCAGGTTACAGGGTGCATAAAGGGTTAATATTGACGATGCTGTAACATCATAATGTGGAGATTAACTAGACAGGTTTAATGCCTTCTATCAAATATCAAATACCACCCCCGCTCCCTGCAACATTTGCAAACTCACAGCCAAATTAGTTTTGCACATATTGAATGATAAAGTCAAATTTTAGGATTATCCATTAATAAGTCATATACTGCATTCAATTTGAAGCCAGATCAAAACACAAAAAAATGCCACTCACCACAAAGCTTCCAGAGTAATAAGAAGTTATTTTAATCTTTTACATACACTATGTACAATATACTGTTGGGGGACATTCAGCATACATATATGTGTACACACACACACACACACACACACATTAGATGTGCAATGGGCACGAAGTTTGAGGGGCGTACAAACGTTGAACGGTTCTGAATATGAATGGCAAGTCCTTTTTTGTCTTCACTGATTGTCATGATTCTGTTTGTGACCAACAGGTGGCACTGCAGGGGTTCCCCTGCAGCTGCACACCTGTTGGTGATTATGTAATTAGTAGTATAAAAGGACTCCCGCCAGACCACTCTTTGTTGGGTCATTGCTGTTTGTTGTTTGCTGCTGTCAGGTTTGTTTCAGTCATGTTTCGGTCACTGTTATGTTTTAGCTTTAGCTTCATGATTTTTGTTTGATACTTTGGACTGTGTTTGTTTTGGATTTAGTTTTCTCTGTGTTTTATACAATTTGTCAAGTACACCCTGCTCCTCCCTCTTGCCTGCTTTTTGGGGTCCACCACCACCTTGCAACATGACACTGATTAAGCAGACAGACGGCTTGTGAATCATCAACTGAAGTGTGTTGTTTACGTCAACCTTCATCATCACATTTGATGCCATTGACAGTCTTGAAAAATAATCGTCGCCAAACTACTGAAACGAGTGGCTCGTAGAGAACAGATGACATCATGAAGGCACTACAAGTACAATAACAAAACAAACAAAAAAAATAAAGGTCTATATTTTTGAGAAAAACAAGTCATAATATTCACAGAATTGTATGGGCTCCATAAATCTGTTCTTCAACCATTAGAATTTGTCTTTAATCTTGCAACATGACTTAAAAAAATACTATATATTACTTTTTTCTCACAAATTCCCCCGGAAATACATTTTTGTTCTTGAATAAAAAAGAAATTCTCTGAAGTTAGTGTGTGGAGTTGTGTGTGAAGAAAAAAAAAATGACGCCACAAGGAGATGCATAGTTTGAGTTTAGTTAAGGTTATGTTTAATTCAAATATGTTATGACTTTTTAAGGAGGAGGAAATTTACTTTGTATCGAAAAAAAGAAAACCAAAACCTTTACTATTTGTGAGATCATGAAAATTTTTTCAAAATGTTTTTTCCAAAGCAAATTCAAATTTTCTCATTATATAAAAAAAGATCTGAAATCAATTACTTAAAAATTACGCCCCCCCCCAAACTATGCCTAAATTTGCCTAATGTTACAATTTTATTCTCATAGAATTGCATTTCTATTTTCAGTGTGGCATAATACTCCTTAAAATAAACGTGCTAATACCTTGTTGAAAGAATCAATGACATTAAAAAAAAAAATTATTTTCAAGGGTATTCCACTCATTGAAACTCAAACTGAAAGAGAGCCGTCTTGTCGCTTTGTTGAAACTATAAATTAAAAGATGAAATCCAGTGATAGCAGCTCAATAAACAAAGCGGCACTTGTATTGTCGTGTGTGTGTGTGTGTGTGTGTGTGTGTGTGTGTGTGTGTGTGTGTGTGTGTTCTGTTTCTCGTCCACCGTTGAAATTAGGACATCAGCAGCCCCCCCGCCTCATAAGCAGTCCGTAGCGTCGACCTTGTCTGCCCTCAGGGGCCGGTGGATGCCGCCTTCGCTTTCCTGTCATCCTCCTCAGATGATGTCGAGGACGTCACAGGGCACGAAGCCTCGCTTCTTGCCACTCGCCACCCTGATGAAACCGTTGCCTTCATCCTCACTGCTCACGCAAATCTGGTGGGAGAGGGACAGTCATGAATGATACTCCTTCACTGAAAAAAACTAAAACAAAAAAACGTAGGATTTACTCAATTAGAATATGTACATTAAGTGCACATGGTGAAAACGTTCCGGTCAACCAATGTAATGTTTCTCTCTTTTCTTCAAAACTTCGAGTGATACTGTCATTACATGCTTTGTCCTGCAGAGGGTGCTCTCATCCTTTTTCTGACACTTGTTAAACAGTACTATCCTGGGATCTCATAATATCAAACTATTTTGTGTTATGTTTCCAATGCATTCTTTTTTTATTTATTTTTTTGTGAAATGTACACCTTTCCATTTTCTAACGAAACATTTTAAGTTACAACCTGTGTATCATTCTGCTGCAGAGTCCAGAAGAAAAGGGTTTCATTTATTCCACATAAAAAAAAACGACAAATGCTGTTGTTGATGACTGTCATGTATCACACAGGCATATTTTTTTTAAATGTATTTATTTTGCATGCATGGTCGGTCGCTCATGCATTCGTAACCTGGGCCTTCAGTGAGATCTTCTTAGACTTAATCCTCCTCTTTACAGCACCACTCACATCGCAATTACAGAAGCCATGCCAAAAAACAAACAAAAAAAATGTAAATGCATCCTGACCAGAGACGCCGATTCTAAAATGTACAGTGTGCTCCCCAGCAGTGATTCAAATATATTAGCACAATTTGAGAGCAGTTTCTCTTCCTCGTGGTGAGGTGAGACCATTTAAATTTCAAATTAAAGGAGCTCTCAAGTGCTGTTACCAACACACAAAAATGTTCCAGATCATTTGGTGTGACCTGTGTTCTCCTCAAACGATCACATTATGTTCGCTGCTCAGTTTTTTGGGAACACGCTGCTCTCGTGGTTGATGGCTTTATGTTCACTGGGAGTTTGTTTCCTTGACTTCTCCTCTGGAGTCCCACCATGAGTATTGTGGGAAAAAAAGGACGTCTAATTAAAGAGCATGCATATTTGACGGATAAGTCATATGCGGGGCGGGGGGTGCTAAAAAACTTTTGATGAGATGATGCGAAGGCAAGTGACATAAAAAGCCTCCTGAGAGTTCTTTAAAGATAGTTTAGGACAAGATATCAAATATCCATTTGATGGTCATAAATGACTGGTATAATGTGGACTTTCAAAATGTCAGTCAAGGTCGCTGCTTCCTCATATCAGGACGTTTCTTTTCACTCAATGGCCAATCCTGCTTTTTACGCCTACACTAAGCAACGAATGTTGGTTCATTTTATACTGTACATCTTTGGGCATGTTAATTAATGTATACTGTGAGATGATAAGATTGTTAGTTCGAAAAAAACAGAATTTGGATCGGTACACTGATGCACTTTTTGTATTTTTCTCTGATCCATTGCTCTTGCTCTCTCTTGTAAATGCTAATGTCTAACGGGTATTTAAATTAAACATTTCAACATCGTGGATTTCCCTTGTCATGTTAAAAAAAAAAAAAAAAAAAAAAAAAAAGACCAAATCGTACCTGTCCCTCCTTTAGCGTAATCTGGCCCTGCTCCCTGCAGCCGATGAACGTCCTGTTGCACCTAAAAACCTGGTCTCCCGTCCGCAATTGATGTGCAAAGGATGCCGGGAAGAAACCGATCCTGTCCTCAATCACCCCCTTGGAAAATATCAAACAGATGATAGTTGATACATGAGCAGTTCTTATGTCAGCTTCAGCGTTATTGGTTTCACTTGCAAAATACTCAGAACACTCCAGATGTGTGTGTTTATCCACAGCCTGATGAGAAACAGCAGTTTTAGCTGCACAATGAGTTAACTCTTGGTCTGCTAGCAGGATGCCGCCTCTGCTCAGCTCTTTTTTTCCTCTCCCTTTTTTTACACACAATTTTGCCTTTCTGACTTTTCTGTTGTTATTATTTGCTGCTCAGCTCATCAATCACTTCATTGGGCTTCATTTAGTTGTGATTGATGAAAATACGCGCACACGCTTTTTATCATTGCCACGGGAAAACAATTCATTCTTCATAATAGGTTCACAAAGTCACAGTGCGTAAAGGTAATTTAATGCTTACCTTCCACCAATCATCATTGGATTCATCAATAAGCAATATCCGGTCTCCCGCCCTGCGATAAAAGGCAAAACAAAGTAAGACAAAAAGGGTATTTCTTTTCCAAGTTATTTTTTGCCACTATTAGGTGAATTTAAACTGGCTTTTGTCATTTAATGAAATGAATTTCTGAGCTTTATGAACTCAAATGACATTGTACCACAATGCAATCGGGAGCTAGCATGCTCACTGCTTGGAAGGCTAACTAGATTTAAATCGGATGTTTTTCCTATATTTTTCAACGGTTTGTGCATTATTCATTGGTAAACTAATGGGAAAAGGCCGTATCAGTTGGTTGAAATAAAAGAGCCTTTTCTAATAAAATGAAATCTGTTTCTGAGCTACCACAATTTAGAACTAGCATGCCCGCTCCCCACAACAATTGAATTTTGAAGTAGTACACGAGCTGCACATAAAGCTAGCTAAATTTTTATATTTTTCCTTGATTTATTTCAGATTTATGTTATTCACTGAAAAATTCAAGGAAAAAAAAAAGCGCTAATCTAGGTGTATTGAGTGACATAAAACTGCAGGTTGTCATTTAATTACGGGTGTGTAGCAAAATGGAATCCTGTATTTGCACGCTAGCTGCTATGAAATAGCATTATCGCTTGGTTTGAACTTTTTAGTTTAAAGAGTATTTAAAGATCAAGCCAACATCCTCTTAAGTTTTAAATGTAAATGCAGCCTATTGAAGGACTATTCCACCCTTTTTCCAGTCATGATTATTTTCACGGTAACCGTACTGTTTCCACCTTGTTAAATGTCATTTGCTTTAAATAACAAAACATAAGTAGTACATTAAAATATCTAAAGAAGGGTGAATGTAACAAACAGATTATAGTGTTTGTGATGAAAGTAGCTAGCGCAGCCAGAAAAGAAGGTGTTTATCATCAGCATGTCATTCGCACCAATCTCGTTTTACTGCGAGGAATTCTTCTTTTCCAGGAAAATCGTGAATCACTGTACCGCATGTCTGTATGCGCGGTAGTAATTACAAGCATCTGCTCACAGTCATTTTTGGCAAAGTTTGATGCTTGAAAAAACAAAAAAAAAGGAAAAGGAACAGCGCTACTGAGGAAAATGTGGCTTTTTACGTAATTTCCCCTATTTCCACCTCTTGTGATTGTTGGAGTATGTCGTTATCCTGGTAATAATCACAGTTACTGAGAAAAAAATAAATAAAACGGTTCAGTGTGGTCAAAAAAAAAACACCCACATTTCCAAATCTTCAGAAAAGGACGCGGTAGAAATTTCTGACAGTTGGACTTGGCAGTTCTCATCATCATTACAATCACCACGTTGTTGAAGCAATCAAATAATCAAGCAGAATTGGAACTCCTCTACAAAACTGATTTTCTCACTTAAAAGTAAAATGATTATTTGAAAAGGATTTTTTTTTAACCCTAATTTTTGTTGAATATGCTGATTAAAATGATGGTGATAGAACGCGTTTAGCGGACCACAGGGATCAGACTGGGACAGCGAATTACACGAGCGTTTGTGCGTGTGCGTCAGAGAGAGTGCACTCTCGTGTCTTTAAATCCGTATGAGTAATTTGGTGGGAACTGGAACAAATGGATGCTTGAGATGAAGGGCTGCCCATGATGACGAGCGCTTTAAGAGCCTGCTCCAAAGTGTGTGGAAGAGTGCGGTGACATAGATCGGGCAGTCTGACACCTTTACAGCAGAAACTGCAGCATAGGTAAAGTTTGATGAATGGTCTCAAGCTGTATTGCCGATAACCAGAAAGATACAGATTTCGGAAGTCGGGCTTCCTATTTGTGAAGAGATGGCATATAACTATTATTCTACAATGACCCTGTTTGCGGTTTGTGATTCCCAAATTCACTTATTTCTGTAATGGCCTGAGATGCCACCAAAGGCCGAGATAATAGGGAAGTAGTCATTGTTGGTAGAGTAGCAATAAAATGTACTCAAATAAGACTATTATTAGAATGATATCACGATTAAGTTCAAGTAGTCCCCTAAGTAATTACTTGAGTCAGCGAATGTAGGTCACCATGACTCACCCTCAACGTCATCTGCAGTCCTGGGACAGCTGTTCCACGTGCTAGTGACAGCGGACATTGTCATGGATGCTGTGTGCACGTGTGTGTGTGTAAATGCAACATGTAGAGCAGTGGTTCTTAACCTGGGTTCGAGCGAACCCGACGGGTTCGGTGAATCGGTCTCAGGGGTTCGATGGAGCTTCTGCCATGGAGGTTAAGACACACCCGACTCAACATGCCAATTAGTTATGACACGCCCGCTGCAGATGATCACATTACATCGCTTGTCCAATCAGTGCTGCGGGAAATGTAGTTCGCTCAGTAGTCAACGTGTGACTGTCGTGATAGTATGTCATGTGTTTTTTTTTTTAAGTATTTTAATACATGCTAACCATGTCGCGCAAAGAAAGAAAGTGGTCGGACGAATATGTACAACAGACCGTGACCGCACAGACCGCGATGGGACTCAGTGTCCTATCTGCATGATTGGTCATGCCAAGCTGGGCAACTGTAGTCTCGCACCAGCAAAAGTGAATAACCACTGATGTAGAACAAGGGTCACTAACACGGTGCCCGCGGGCACGGTGTGTAGCCCCCAAGGACTATATGTTTTCATTTCACTAACCGTTTGCAGGGATATTTGATTTATTTGTTTGTATTCATTCAGTCATTTTTTAAAAATTGGGTTTTATGTTTGGTTTTTCATAATGCATCACACTTTGTTTCACCTGTGATATTTATGTGTGTGTGTGTGTGTGTGTGTGTGAGTGTGTGTGTGTGTGTGTGCGCGCGCCCGCATGCAAACTAGCCTCATCTCCAGGTCATGGCTCTCCTGGGCAGTAAAGCTGTACAAGGCCACGTAGGTGTTGAGCTGGAGTGCATCTTGGTGAAGCTGGCTGTCTTCCAGCTAGACACACACAGACACACAGCAACGACGACGCGTGAGTCGGTTTTCAGGGGCGAGTTCCGCACAGCACCTGAACACAACTACAACACAACGCCTCAAAACTAAAATTACAAATGAGAAAATATTTTTGTTCACGAAATAAAGACGAAAATGCTTTTATTTAAAACGGAAACTAACTGAAACATCTAATGTTGATCAAACGAACCAAAATGAACTATTTTGTATAATTACAGTTTTCCTTTTATTTTTTTCCACTTCATATCATCCATCTGTCTTTTGACGTTCATTTTAAATGTGTTTATTTTGGCGTTGTTGTTCGTCTGTAGAAAAGCTGGAAGGTCAAACAGCTGTTTGAGAATTGTAGTTCACTTTACTTCATAACACAATACCCTGTGGGCTTTTTATTTTTCTTGCACTCGACAGATACTTCATATATCTAAAAAAATAAAATAATACAATCTTTAAAAAATGAAGCATTTGAACCACATAAATAGAACCATTTGAAAAGTAAGAAACCGAACATTCCCATACATGCATGGCACGCGGCGCTATGTAAGGCTGATACACGGACAAGCTGCGAGAGTTCAGGCGCAATCTGTTATTTTGAATTCACCGTCAACACGCGAGAGAAGCGCGATCTCGAAAGTTAAAACGGGACGGGTGTGAGACACACAGGAAGTTGTCAGAGAAGCGTTGGGCCAATTAGCACCCGTCCACAAAAACGTCAGGTATGTTTTGCTGTTGTCAGTTCGCTACATTTCACACTGCTTGAAAGGAAATGTGTTTTTTTTTTCCTAGGGGGGAAAAAAGACCAGTGAACTATAGAAAAAAAGACAGGTGGTCTTTTTTCAAGATGGCAGGAGTTTGCTTTCCTTGAGGCGCCAGATAGTAATGAAGTTATGTGTCATCCACAAGGACTGGCGGATGGATGAGTTTGAAGCAAGCACAAGGCAAACTGCCTGTGTGGCCTCTGGGCACGGAATTAAAAATGATTAAAAAAAAAATAATAATAAAAAATAGCATAAAATGGCGAAAGTTTATTTGAGCTGACTAAAAGCTAAATGGCAGCCTTGATGCTGCGGACGTCTGAACCAGTGGAAGAGAGAGTGTAGTCCAGACTCACTTAGTGAATTTTCCACTTCCAAATAGGGCCAAAAACTGCTTGTTTATTTTTTATATTTCGTTTTGACTTTTGTTGTTTAAATTCACCTAGCTGTAGTTTTAATCAGTTTTCTTAAACCCGTATCTCACTGAGCGGAGAAGGTTTGCGAGTGTTTGCGCACGTAGTGAATGTTGTTTATTTTTCCACCAGAGTTCGTGGAAGGTCGCAAAATGTTGCAAAGACGTTTGGCAAACATTCGCAAACAATTTGACTGATCGCAAACCGTTTTTCTTATCGCCATCAAATCATGAACATGTTCAAAATTTCTTGACGAACTTGGATCACCGGAGAAGGTTGGCGAGTGTTTGCGCACGTAGTGAATGTTGGTTTTTTTTTTTTCCACCAGAGTTCGTGGAAGGTCGCAAAATGTTGCAAAGACGTTTGGCAAACATTCGCAAACAATTTGACTGATCGCAAACCGTTTTTCTTATCGCCATCAAATCATGAACATGTTCAAAATTTCTTGACGAACTTGGATCACATTTTAAGTTGGGCGATTCAACTACATATAAGTAACGACTTACAACAATTTTGGGGCCCATTTAATATCTGAAATACTGTCAACAACACACATTTCCTGCTTTTTAAAATGATCTTGTCAAAGTTATGATAACTTCTCTTAGCTTACTTGACTCAAACCACACATTTGAATTGCCCTTTTTCCAGCAGCGCCTCCATCTGTCTGTGCCTTTGCTGGATCTAATGGACCTGTCTGAGGACGCGTTAACGGCGAGCCGCCAGCTGCGCTCGGCCCGCCGAACGCAGCGTGATGCGTTCAAGTCTCTTCCCTTTGAGGAGCGAGCGGACGTTTGTGTGTTTGCCTTGTATGGTTATTTGTTCTCTATTATGTTTGCCCGAGCATGGTCTATTTTCCACTGACAACGGAGATAAACATGCCAAACTCAAAAAGTAAGCAAAAAAAAAAAAAAGCACTCAAAAAGCTCCTCTGCACATTCCATCAGGCAGAAAAAGATAAAGAGGGGCTTGGTTTTAAAGCTTCCGATGAGAGCGCCATCGTCACCCCACAGGAGTTGATAAGATATTTTTGCAGCCCTGACTAGAGTTGTCTTTACTGCAGAGAAAAAAGTCGCAGAAGGTCTGCAGCCCCAACCAGTGAGGTCAAGGCTTGTCTCGATCAGCGCAGGCCTGCCGTGCTTGTGTCAGCTCCAATTTGATTTGTTACCACAGGAAAAAGAACTTGTCCCTCCATTTCCTGGGAACTGAAGCGGTAATAGCGGAGGGCATTCTAGACAAGATGAATGATGCAATGCTGCATTTTCTATACCCAGCAGTGTATAGAACAAACCCCCAGACATTCCTCACCTCTGAATTGTTGGGCGTTCTCTCTGGCTGATGGTAGTAGTGCTCAGCCCCGTTCTCAAGAACTGTGAAAACTGAGTGAAAATAAACACATTAAATCGGATTAAAAAAAAAAATTGAAAAAAGATGTGTGTACCAAAGCAGATTGGTTGATACGTCACAGCATATAAATATGTCTGTCAAGGGTATTTTTTAACAAACCATCTTTGCCCATCAAAATGAATGGAAATGCCTATAATTCGTTCCAGCCTCTCCAAAAATATAACTCAAAAATGTTTTTTTGCATTTTTTGATTCAATTAAATTGATATTGTGCTGGCCCCTCTGGTGTAGATAAGTTCGGTGCTTAAGAAGTGCAGTCCACATATCACTGTTTCTTGAAACATGAAAAACCGAAGTTATAAAGCCACAGATTTGTTTGACTTTTTCTTGTAATCTGACTTACTGATTTACGTTTACGCCACATTCGTTTGGTGGATTTTTGTGAAGTTGTAGTGTGAAAGCTTAAAAGACTGAAAGTCAAAAGTGTTTTGTAAGTAAACAACTATCATTGAAGCAGACAAATAAACTGTCTCTCATATTCATTCACGGCTCATTCGCCTTGATGGTATGCCTAAGATATAAAACCAAAACATTGAAGTTCAATAAACCGGATAATGTTTATTGCAATACAAGTTAATTTTTGCTTGTTTTTGTATAAAAAAAAAAAAAAAAACTGAAAAAAATGGAAAGAGGAACTTGAATAAAATGCTCGCATATTAAATTGCAATCGTGAGAAATAAATTAAAAGTGGATTATTCTTCTAAATTGTTCAACCCTAGCTCCGGTCTATCCATTAGTAGGTCCATTTCGGAAAGTTTTGATGTTTGCGCACGTCTTTCTTCCCGCACCAATGAATGCCTCTGATTGGGTCAGTACTTTGCCATTCAGTACTGAGATGATTATGTACTGTACCTGAAATAACATAACAAAAACAACAACAACAAAAACTGCCTTGATGGTATGCCTAAGATATAAAACCGAAACATCGAAGTTCAATAAACCTGATGTTTATTGCAATACAAGTTAATTTTTGCTTGTTTTTGTATTAAAAAAAAAAAACTGAAACAAATGGAAAGAGGACCTTGAATAAAATGCTCGCATTTTAAATTGCAATCGTGAGAAATAAATTAAAAGTGGATTCTTTTTCTAAATCGTTCAACCCTAGCTCGGGTCTATCCTTGAGTAGGTCCACTTCGGAAAGTTTTGATCTTTGCGCACGTCTGTCTTCCCGCACCAATGAATGCTTCCGATTGGGTCAGTACTTTGCCCTTCAGTACTGAGATGATTATGTACTGTAGCTGAAATAACATAACAAAAACAACAACAACAAAAACATTGGCACCAATACCAAAGTTACAATAATTCTTGTGTTTTCATCCGCAAAATGTGTCCGTCTTAGTGGAAAAAAACGGGGGCCAAACCCTCATTTGATGGATCGCAGAATCCTGAGTTTTTTTCCACGGCCCTGTTGCTACATGGCTCGTTGGCTACTCACCATCATCGCTGTGTTTTCTTGACAGTGCCTGTCTGCTGCCATGAGCCACCACTTCCTCCGGAACGTTATCCAAGTCACTGGTCTGCAAAGAAAAATTGGTATGAATTCAATCATTCAACGACCTCAACAATTTATTCTCATGGCTGTTGTTTGCAGTAGGGGAAACTGCACTGCGTCATACTGATAGATACTCATAAGAGGATGCAGTCAGTGGTGGGAAATAATGTAAAAACAAAAACAAAAAAAAAAGTTCTAATATTTTGTTGCTGTACTTACAGCGAATGGAAAAACTCTACACACCCATGTTCAAAGGCTAGATTTTTGTGATATGAAAAAATGAGACCAAAGTAAATTGTTTCAAAACGTTTAATACCATTAATGTGAACAAACATTTTTTTCCTTTCTCAAGAGGGGAAGCGAAAATAAACAGCTGGGTTTACACAACTATGCACACCCACTTGTAACTGGGAAAGTTTCTGTATCCAAAATGAACCCATCACATTCAAAATCATGTTAAATGGGAGTCAACAATGTGGTGGAATGTGAACCACTAGATTCAGAGTGGCAAGATATTACATATTTATGACATTATTTGAAAGACAAAAAGCACATATCGGTAATTTTTGTGTGAAGAGATTTTTTATTGCCGACTTTCGTACGTGAGTACATTTCAGAGTATGTGCTTTATTCATTTTATTTTAAGTCAAGGAGTTGAATTAGTACTCTTGCATTTGCCAGAGTTTGTTTTTTTTTTTTTTCTTTTTCATACATGAATGTGTACTTCTACTAAAGTATAGCATCCAAGTACTTTTACCACCTTTTGGATGTAGTGCAGTTGCGTGGCACTGCTAATTTATTTTGTTTTTCATTAGATTGTGCACACTGGGGCCAGTGAGGGTAGACAGACCGTGTTTCCAAGCCTGCATAAATATACTATTTCCATAACAGACGTGCACGCACACAGCTGCACAAACAGCCTGAACGTCTTCTTCATGTCATTATACAGGGGCGCACATCCAAGAAGAGACAGACTTTGTCAGCCTCAACATTGAGAACAGCGCCCCAGCAGATGATGTTGATTTAAGCAATACGGCGCAGTGATTCATTTGCAAAATGAGTGTGTACTCGTCAGTCACGACAGTGTTGTTTTTGGAGTAATTTCCCCCAGTGTCCGATTTCCTATTCCTGCTGACTCGGTGTTCCTGCGTAGCATCCTCACACCGTCGTTTGTCACTGAAACAGCCTTGTGGACGTAACTAGTGGATGGCAATTTGGTCATTATTTGTTCATTATGAGGAGTTATGATTTTGCCTCGTAAGATGAAAGCGAGCAGTGTGTGACGAGAACAGGAACCGTTAACCCAGAGCCCGCAATCTGTTACCTGTCATCTGAGTGAGTAGACACACAATTGAGCGTTCGCTATTTGGGATGTTAGTAAATCCGGCCCTAAGAGTTTTTCTAGTAAGAATCCTTCCTAAGAGATTAGTGCCCCTCGATTTGCTCCCGTTTCAAAAAAAATAAAACGCCATGGACAGATGCAGAGGTGGCCCGTTTATAATCAGTCCAATTCATCTCGAAGGGCTGTAACATGAGCGTTTGCACAACAGCTCGCTTCGTGACTGCTTGGACCAGAATGCCTTTATTGGTAGTGTTTATGGCTCCGCAGAGGTGGTATCTATTTGCTCCATCAGCTACAACATGTCATAGGCAGCGGTACCAAATAAACAAAGTGTCTGAGGTGGACCAACAGTCGGATGCATGGCGCCCGGCGACATAGAGCTGGGTGAGGAGGAGAACAAATGGGATGTTTAGCAACAACTCTTTATAATTTGGGTGGCAAGTGTGACTTTATGAGGCCACAGACTTACAAACTGTAGCTTAAGGCAAAGTCATGCCCTCACATTCACCGAGTGGGAACTGAAACCCTGCAGATTGCACGGCAAATAGAACATGGGTGTCAAACGCCGGTCCTTGTCAGCTGCGTTCACGCCCACGATGGCGCAAACACCCGTTCCTACCTACAGTAATCTCATGTCAATTTAGATGCACAGTTACCCCCAATTTCATTGAACTAGATCATCTCAGGGGGACGGTAATTCAAATTTAGAACTTCATTTGTATTTGATCCCCGGTTTGGACCATGTTAAGATCTAGAAACAACCAAAAATGATCTCCTTGACACAGCAAGACTAAAGATATTAACAATCAACTCCAAATGGCCTTACCGAGTTTCTTTGTGGCGACTCAGAGCCACTGGCTCGTTTGGCCTTTTGAGCCAACGATGTCCCAAACCTGAGGGCCTCATAGACGGGGTCTACTTTATTACCACAAGCTGTCGTGGAACAGAAAAAGGATATCTGAAAAGCCATGTCAGTAGATTTGACAATGTATGAGGAAGAGTTAGGCCACTCACCGATGGGCATGACTTCTTTGATGCAGCCGTACTGTTCCTGGATCAGTAACGGTGAGCTGTAGTACCGCCGGAAACCTTTTGGCTAGGAGGAGACATAACAATTCAATGTTAACATGACAGTGAAGATAAGATAGCAAGAATATCACAGTACCGAGATTTCAGATTCTGGGGGTAAAACATTTAAAAAAAAAAAAAGTGTAATCAAAGTGTGTGTGATCTATTTTTCAAGAAAAACGCATTTGAGCCGACACTCAAAGTACAACAACAAACTGAACCAAAAATGACAATAACGAGCACTGATGTGAAAAGACCAAAACCTTGGTGCAAATGGAGTCGGAGAAATGGTCTCAGTCACTGAGAAAGCTAATGAAGAAGCGATGAGAATATCACCTTTGCGGAAATTGACATCAGATGCGAATTAAATAAAAAAAGTGAATGATTACCGCCGTAAATCATGCATGACCGTCATGAATCATCCGTCCATATCTACAGATGCCTTTCAGTGGCGAGGGGGGAATAAGTCGGAGTTGTCTGACCTCAAATAGGGACACCACAACTGAGAGTCGGTGTATGCCAAGGTCTTCTATTATGTACCTGCCTGATATCTAACCCAAGATAGTTTGCATTGGCTGCCACCACAGGACATGTCGGCAACTTCCCCAATTTATATTTATATTGAGGATTGTGCTGGCAGGGTTTGCACTTTGGAGGAGCGATGCAGAACTGTATCATGTGCATAAAGATGACCGTTTGAGTGTGTTGTGCGTATGTGATGATGATTTATTTAAATAGTGAACAGGCTAGGACTCAATATTGAGCCTTGAGGAACACCCTTGGTTCATGAGAGGGAAATAGGAGTTACCAAGAGTTGTGTATTGTTGCTGGCATAGGTAATTGTGAATCTAGTTCAGTAAACAGGAGTCTAATCTAACATCTGCAGTAGTTCCCTTGGTCCATAGCACATAGATACATGACAGATATTATATAACTGCAGTAGTGGTACTGTGTTTGGGTCAGAAACTGGGCTGTTTAAAACTCAGTATGTCACTGTGACAGGAAAGATTTGGGCCAATTATTGAAGGATTCCAGGACTTTGGCAAAACATAGTTGTTGGGAAATTGTTCAAGAGTTGTTGGGGTTTGATTATCTCAGTTTTTGTGTGGTGAGGCTACATAGTCTTTGTAGAGTCTTTTTAACAATGAAGATGTGAATGGCTGATACGTGAATAGAGAGCAGGAACAGGGTTTATGGTTCAGGTTAGGGTGAGTAAGATTGCATAAGGTTTTGAAGGGTTAAGGATTTATTTTTCCCAAATTCCATCACGGAATATGCGTCAAATGTCAAACTACCATAATAACCTTTTTATTATAAAACCAAAGGTGACTTATATTATCTAATAAAAACACTTTTATTGGTAATGCTCTCTTGTCGCATTATCATTAGTCCGTGCAGGTGTCTCTAATCCTGTGTCCAACGAACGCAGTGACGCAACAGATGTCCTCTTGCTCACGAAGGCTTCTCAGGCCAAAGGGAAACAAGCATGCCCGCAGAAACGTCCCAAGATTAGAGAGTCGAATTTAGAGCTGAATCCCACTGGGGAAACTTTGTCCTCTTTAACCTCTCGACCTCATTTTCCACTCCTGAGAGCCGATCACATCATTGCTCCCCTTCCACTCGTCCCCCGACAGGATGTACTGTATGAGCCAGTTGTACAAGTATTCCCCCCACAAAAAAAATCTCCATTTATAAAGTATAAAAATGTATGGTTTTAAACAACCAAATGTATGGTTTTAAACAACCAGAACCTACCCAGTATTAGAATTATGTGGAAAACTCAATCTATTTCAATCGTTCAATTCAAAAAGGCATTTGAATATGACATTCTTTTTACTTTTGACATCTTAAAAGGTATTTTCGCGTGTGATTAATGAAACGAGTGTGACTGCTGAAACAAATATTTCTACCATATGCTAAATTATGGAGACACACCTGCGTTAGTGTTAGAACAACTCCTGCATTAAGAAACATGGTTAAATTAATATCGGCTATATAGACTCGCCCTGTGTACCTAATGTAGTGGCTGTGCTTTACACCGAGTGGGGGGCGCACCTCTGTCTAATAGTTCCTGATTCGGTTTAGGCACAAAAAAATTGGTTCAGTAAAACAGTCTCAAGTTTTTGCCAGGGCTGCAGGAACATTCCAAAGTCTCATCTTACATACTGCGCATTGGCTGCCTCTTTAATTATGTTGATGTTAGGTTTGCTTTATAAAAGCTATCATTTACATTATAAATAGTGACGGTGACCTTGATTATGGCCAACGACATCAGCACTACATTCGCATGAGCGTAATGAAGCTCTCTCACTTCTTCGCGTCGATACCACGACGCAAATAGGTTGGCGATGACGTTGGGCCCGGGGCCGGGCGGCGGGGGTCAGAGGTTTTGTGTCGGTGGCGTGCTTGGTGGCAATTGGTTTGCAGATTGATTGGCATGAGGGATGACATAATGAGGATGAGGAGGAGGAAGAGGAGTATGACGAGGACGGATGGATGGCAGTCACAGATGTACCGGCACACTCACACATACAGTGGAGTGTGATTTCTGAATAAGCACATTCTGGCGGGGAATAAGCCGATACTAAAGTGTCCGTTTTGGCTGCAATTAATCAATTTCTTGTAATAAACATTTCATTGTGTGCGAGGATTTATACCAATTGCATGAATTCATATTATTGTGATTATTGTTTTAATATTGTTGGCGCTGTTGTAAATAACAAGAATCACCAACAATATTATTGCTCGTAATTCGAGTGGTGTTAATGTTAGAGACAGAAAGCCATCAGTGACTCACAATATTTTCGAAAAATAACAATTAATTTCCTTCGTAATTGATCAGGCAAATGTAGCCAGACATGCATCTCGAATTGCAACTGCGACGACGTCACTAATTCGCTTCCCGTTGACAGATGCGAATGTGATCCGGGCGCTGCACATTTAATGAAAAGAGGAGGTCTTACCAGCTTGCCCATGCAGCGCTGCTGCCCGACGCCGTTCTCGCACTTGTGGTGGAGGCTCATCTTGCAGGCTTTGCAGCGCAGGCCGTGCTTCGCCGTGTTGCCCGCCAGGAACACCACATGCTTGGCTGTGGTACCTGACACACCAAGACACACACGCACACACAAAGACTTCAAATGAGAACGCTTCACATATGGCAGCAGTCTGCTGACATATTCCGTGTTTGTCAAACAGTTTGCCGCAACAAAACATAAATCGGTCTTTCCGCCGCCATTGCTGTCCAAAGTATGTTACACATGGACATACGGTACGGCTCGGCTTTTGTAAATTCATTTTTTTTTTTTTTTTTTTTGTGGAACACGCTGTTTTTTGCTGAAAACTCACCTATTTGCTGTTTTTGTTGCATTTTGTTTTTCTGTTGCTTAGACCAATGCTATTTTTAATTAACAACAATGCTTTGGCACCATCTTGTTTTGGAGGGAGGAGCTTCATTGTTGGTAGTTTTGTCTCATAGGAAAAAAAAAGGTGCTTTGCCGCCATTTTGTGGCATCCATAGGCAGTTATAAAGCTTTTTGGGTCTCTATTAATTATTCACAGGTCTTCACGCAGGGATTCACTGCATGCAAATGAGGAGTATTAAATAAATATTGGTTGTGTGCTACAGTTAAGAGTTTCTCACTGGGACTGGGGAGGGGGGAGGGGGGGCATTATGAGTGTGATGCAGTGCTTGTCACCAAAGCACTACATTTACATTTTTCATTGATAGCAACATATTTCTTAATTTAACACCCTTAATTTAGCCATAGCATCAATCCACACGCATCAATTACATCCTGTTCTGTGAATTATGATCATTTGTCATCTCATATACTGGCAGGAATTCTTAAGCGATGTTCAACAGGACAATTATTGGTATATGAAGCTTTGTAAGAGCTTTGGGCACCACATAGTGTTGATAGAGTGCTTTATAAGTGCACTCCATTTACCGTTTATTTAATGTCTCTTTTAAAATCCCTTTAGAAGAATGTAATAATAACTCTCCATGGAGACATATGTTCATATATTCATTGAGACATACATTTGTATCCTGTTTTTGTGACATTCTGAGAAATGGTTTTCCAAGGAAACGAAAAGGCAGAGGAAATGGAACCGCGAAGAGCACCGCCGCGTTCACATCGTCGGCGTCTTTGCACGTTCAAAGCGCAACGTCGGCAGCTTTTCTCGGCCGAGTTCAGACCTGCGAAAAATGACACGCGGAGCGTTCGAAATGTGTCAGATCTCAGGAAATGTGACACATACATGTTGTGCATTTCTGCTGAGATGGATTAATCAATTATGCGCCTTCACATTCTCGACGCTTGAAAGTTGGGTCTAGTTTTAGCATGCGCCTTACTTCGCTCCATTATAGTTTTATGATGCCTTGCAGCTATTTTATTGGATCGTATTAAAAGGTGAACCAAGAAGAGACCTACTTTGCCATTTTTCCACAAATTAAAACCTGGCTGTGTCTTAATAAAATCCACGACAGGGCAAAATACCACAAGTATTAAAAACTGCATCACACTAGTCATCCTCGTTAAACATCCCTGTTCCTAACTGTTTGGGCAGGGTGCGCTGTGCGGGGTGAGCAGTACGGCTTTGCTTTACTGTAAATTATACCACTAACTACTCTGAGCAAAATGCATATAATTGTTTTCTGCTCTCATGATGAGCTGAACCCAAAGAGGCCCTTTATTGCGGGCATTTATTGGATTATTTTAGCAAAGGAGAAGTACTCACTGACGCAGGTTTAGACAGATTTGGGAGCAATATTTCAGAGGAGTAGGCCTTTTGTGTCCGTGCAAAAAAGTCTTAGATCTCTGAATGCAGCTCAATAAAAAAAAAAAAATTAAAAAAAAAAGGTCTGTGTCAAAATTTCTGGTCAGAATAAGATCCCTTAACACATCAATATGATTTCAAACTAATTTAGCAACATTACCCTAAAATTTAAAAAAAATAAATAAATGGGTCACAGATGATTTGACTTTGAAAAAAGTACTCTTGAAGTGCACACATTTATGTATGTCCAAGCAGACTAAACTTAAATCCTCCCCCAACATAAAGCCTGTCTCTCAGTTGAGCTGTGTCACTTCATCATATTTCCTTGACACCAATTCCCATTTAAACACGACTTTGCCTGCATCTTGTGGCCTGCTTCTGTCTTTCAGCAAGAGTACAAAAACATGAATCGGTGAGTTTTTCACCAAACAGCTGGGAATAGGTACTATAGGGGGATTGAAGGTACTATTTAAATTATCCCAAATGTGATGTCACAATAGCACCAAAATCTGATCGCCTCTCTTCAAGACACATTGTCTGACAAAGGCAGCTTAAAAAAAAAAAAGACTTGGTTCTAGAATTTCCCAGTCGGTGGGAAGGCAGGAACTTCAGAGACCCATAGATTAAAAAAAATCAATTTCCCATTCAACCAAGATCACGACAAACCACGCGCAACAAATGGCGGCTGCTAGTATTCTACATAAAGGAGGGCAGCTTGTTTAATAGTTTTGTCTGTGGTCGGGTATTGATTGGTCAGCATGCACTTGCTCCAGCCCTGCCCCCCCGCGCTGTCCATGTGAAAATGTGGACATGCCAACGCACCATTGATCACTGGTGTCTTTTTAAATCAGCAGTAAGCAATTGTTTTCCTTTCAAGCAACCAGTGGGAAGTAACAAAGTAGAAATATTTGGCTGTTTGAAAAAAAAAATCCCTCCAAGAACTTCTATGGATATCAATTATACGTGAATTTCATGATTTAAATTCTCAACTTTTGTTATTTTTATGAAAGAAAAGGAGTTTCAATCAGTACTTATATTTTTACCTGAGTATTTTTTACACATGTATCTGTACTTCTGCTTAAGTACACAATGTGAACTTTTGCCACCTGCTTTTAGGGAAATAGTAGTTTTTAAATACTGGAGTCTGAGGTAATGTTTTAAGTCAACCCGGAAGGACACCTGAACCCTGAAAAGGACTGCAACTACAAGTGGAAGTGTACTTGAAGCAACAAGGCGTGAAAACAAATCCGTCAATCTCTGCTTTCTCTCCACGTGCTGACCGCAACACGAGCCGTTGACGCGAACTTGAACCTCCGCTTCTGTGGCTAAGACGGAAAAAAGTAAGAAACATGATCTCAGTTTAAAACCTCACTGGGTGATGGCAGATCGCCGCGGCAACAGTGTGTCACCATTGCTAAAACAACACGGGTCTTGTTTTGAGGTCAGGCTGAATCAGGTCATCAAAGCAGAGTTAAACTGAGGTCATAACATCATCAGTCTTTTCCAATACTGAGGTGTATGTATCGGAAAATTTTTGATACTAACAACAGCTAATGTTGATGCTTTGAGACTTTTACTGCAGTTATTTTCTGGAGATCAATAAATAGATGCCTTGAGATACGAGTTTAATTCAACCGAGAACACTCATATC
Source organism: Hippocampus comes (assembly GCF_001891065.2). Lineage (NCBI taxonomy): Eukaryota > Metazoa > Chordata > Actinopteri > Syngnathiformes > Syngnathidae > Hippocampus > Hippocampus comes. The sequence goes on from NW_017805276.1 coordinate 1,639,321, forward strand.
CCAGCTGACTTCGGGTGAAAGCTGGACGAACTCCGGAACTGGTCGGCCGTCAGTTACATGGCATATATAGAGACGAACAACTATACACGCCGTCACCGAGAGGGAACCGGTCCCACGCTGCCTGCACACAAGTCAGGCGAGTGTACCACTACACTAGGGTAGGGAACTCCGGGAACTAATTAGCATTAGCATCAAGCTATAGATGATAAAAGTATGCGTTGTGTTTTTTGGAGGGGTCAGGGGGGTGTTCTAAATACACAACTTTTCTCTTTGTTTTACGTTTGATATATACTTCAACTGGGAGTGACATTAAAGGGGAAATCAAGCCAAAAAATGTATTCACAATCATATGTTCTACGCGCCTCCACTAGTCTAAACACGGTATTCTGATTATTATTGTTTTGCTGCTTAACTCATATTCAACAAACGCAACATTAATCACAATGACAATTTTAGACTAGTAGGGCTGCACAGAACATATGATGGTAAAGAAAATTTGCTGGTTGCCTTCCCCTTTAAACAGCATAAAGCCTCTTTTTGATGAATCGATCACTCATGAGCCAAATGCTACGTCATGTGAAGTATGGTAAATTGAGTTCGTTGGTACCTCAATGCACAGAGTACTTGCTTTCGGGAACTTTATACAAAACAGTTACAGTACACGCATGTCTGTGTCACGCAGCTGTCGATCAGCTTGTTTGGTCTGACTCACTCTAATGTGGAGAGCAGAACAATACGCCTCCATGCTAGCAGCTTTGTGGATCACAAACTGACAGTTGGGCAGCGGCGGGTGGGCTGGGGAGGTGGATCTTGGTGTGTGTGTGTGTGTGTGTGTGTGTCAGTACGGCACTACATCATGAAGTAGCTAAGTTACTCGCAAGCAGGTTGTGCGGCCATTAGTAAATTGACCTCCCGTAGATGAAGAGGTGTTGGAGTGAAGCGCCCGTTTTAGTTTGTAAAACAAGAATGGCATCAAGTGGAACTGAAATAGTCTTATAAACACTTGTGAGATGGTCTTATTCACACAGGTGAAATGCTCTCATACACACGACTAAAATCCTATCATACATCAAGATACACTTTCATTTCATTGAGTTATTTATTTCATTCTTTAAAAGAAAAGAAATGAAAGGGGGCAGAAAGAGGAAAAAACTTATCATATTTACCCCTTATCAATACAAAATGACACTGATACAATATACTGAAAGATGCGATTCAGTTGTGTGCGTGAAAGCATTTTAGTAGGGTGTACAAAAGTGTTTCAGTATGAGTATCAAGCTTTTCAGCTGGGTGTATGAGAGCATTTCAGTAGTATGTGTGTGCGACCGCATTTTAGTCATGCATGTAAGCAAAAAACTACAAGTACCGTTTGAGAACACTTTGCATCGTCAAAGCGGTTCAGTAGTGCGTGTTAGATCATTTCAGTAGTGTTTATGAAAGTCAGTGTCGTATTTGAAAAGCGTGTCGATCGCATTTTGGGAAATGGTGCCGTAATATGAGAGCATCTTGGTGTGAATGAGAGCATTTAATAATGAGTGGAAAAAAAATAATTTCAGCGTTGTGCATGAAAGTGTTTCAGTCGTGTGAATGAGTAGTATTGCAGTGGTGTCAGAGTATTTTAGTAGCTTGTATGAGAGTATTTCAGTTCTGAGTAAAAAAGTATTTCAGCAGTGTGTATGAGAGTATTTCAGTAGTGTGTGTGAGCTAAAAAACGCCAACTAATTCACCTTCATTGATTGATTTGTGTTTTTGCTCTTGCATTGATCCATTAATCCAGCAGTCTTACTTCACGCCTTCATATTTTCTGTGAGAATTTGCCTCCTCCTCGTCTGCTTACGCTCTCCGCCCTGCAACTGAGGTTCTGCAGACTAATTAGTCGTCGTTACATTTTTGTTTGTTTTTGCTCTGAAAAAAATGAGCCCCATCACTCCCCTAAATGACTAACTTATTGCATTTATTACACCACTTCCTTGTTTGAAGCTGTTAAAATACTATTTATTCTCAGGTCCCACATGAAAATTACATTTCACACTCATTCAGACACACAACCCCCGTCCTTCGCCCACGTACGCGTTGATTTAATTAGCAACTCACTGCGTGCAATCCATAACACAGCGTCAGTTGGCGTGCAGGTATTTTTATGATACGCCACAAAATGTAATTAACTTTTACACAACGGCAAATCTATTTGACTTTGCACCACAAACTTTAAAACAACATGAAGTACAATTGACTGATGTCTTAAAATGGCTTTTTAAAAACAGGATATTTAGACTTCTTCTTGCTTTTGTAATGTAATTCTTACATACCGGTATTTATTATGGATGGCAAATCAAATTTGTGCCGAAGTTTCTGCTAATGACGGATCATGATGAAAGGAGGAGGTGGGTGTTCAACGTCGCCTATATGAATCTTTGCACATAATGTTGACTGATTTATTTTGGATTTGTGTCCTGTTAACAGCGATAAAGCTTTCCAATGTGGCCTGAGTGTCGTGTGACTTATTAGCGTTGGAAGATCTAAGCCAGGGGTGTCAAACTCATTTTTGTTGCGGGCCACATTTTAGTTACCGTTTCCCTTGGAAGGCCATTATGACTGTCGAACCATATGAAGAAGTCAAGAACAATGGTTGATTCAACTATTGTTGAAGTGACTGTAATGAGGGGTTTGGTCACATGAAAATGCTTACAATATCGCTCTTATTTATTTCATATGAAAATTTGAAATTTTGCAAGATTTTAGCAAGTCTCAATCATGGAAGTTGACATGTTTTGATTTACTTTTGCGGGCCACGTAAAATGATGCGGCGGGCCAGATCTGGCCCCTCGGCCTTGAGTTTGATACCTGTGGTCTAAGCTGTGAATGGATTGCAGGTGTGTTGAGTTTTCACTCTCATCCGCTCTCATGGTTTTGAATTGTCGAAAGTGGACATGATTCTTTCCTCTTCCCGCCATCACAAATCTTAACAGACAATATAACATTATCTGTAGTTTCCTTCCGAATTGCCCCCAGTTTGGAGAGTTTCACTTAGGGGTGCACTCACTTTTGTTGTTGCCAGTAGTTCGGTCATTAACCCTTTCAGGGACAGCGGTTACGACAGTGGCAAGCTTATCATGTTATCAGGTTACAGGATGTATGAAAGGGGTTAAGAGTGTGTGTTGTTATTTTGAGGGGGTTGTGAATTTACACTGCTACTTTACATCGCCAAAAATGCGTGAGTGCGTTAAAATAGTATGTAAGGAATGTTGTCGTCACATTTCTGAGATGCTGTATTTCGATGGAGTATCGATTTGTTCAACACAAAAATCCTAACAGGCTATACCGCATATTAACGTCACACGTGTGAACCCCATACCTACGATCATGTGGTTGCAAACGTCGCAGAAGGTGGGCTTCTTGAAGATGTGCTCCATGAAGCAGTGTCCGGCCGAGTCCACCTGCAGGGGATTGCGCGTCTGGGAGCGCGACGTGGGAGGGGGAGCGCAGGGGATGGCAGGGGGCACGGGCGGGATAGACGGGCCGGTGGTGATGTGCGGCGGCGCCATGCCGATTGTGTACCGGGGGGCCGAGGCAAATTTGTCAGACTGGTCTTCACCAGGCTGGGTGGGCCAGCACAGCAGAAGGAACGTCTTGGAGAGAAATGGCAGATGTTCACCTGTACTTTTCTTGTCGAAAGGGAATTTTGAACATATTGGCGAGCGTTTAGCGAACAATTGCGACCTAGATCGGACTCTGGCGAACTTGGAGGAGAACGCAACATCCACTGCCTTCGCAAATAATCACCGCTCAGTGAGCGAGTAACTTCCCACTCCCAAGAGCAGCGCGTGACCACTCAACTGTTAAACAATTGCATGATACTGTATGTTCCTTTTCATGTCCACTTGTCCCAAAATCATAACAAGCACCAAGCTAACGAGAAGACGCACGTTTCTGTATTGCTACTGGTCTAGTGCCTGCTGTCTGTTAGACATAGAAACCATTTTGCTCTCCATCAAAACCATCCGGAAGCTTCCCCACCAGGATGCTAATGTGATTTCCAGGTGGTGCAGTTGTGGCCATCGCATCCATCTGTGTCGTTCAACCTTGGAGAGAAATGGCAGATGTTCACCTGTACTTTTCTTGTCGAAAGGGAATTTTGAACATATTGGCGAGCGTTTAGCGAACAATTGCGACCTAGATCGGACCCTGGCGAACTTGGAGGAGAACGCAACATCCACTGCCTTCGCAAATAATCACCGCTCAGTGAGCGAGTAACTTCCCACTCCCAAGAGCAGCGTGTGACCACTCAACTGTTAAACAATTGCATGATATGTTCCTTTTCATGTCCACTTGTCCCAACATCATAACAAGCACCAAGCTAACAAGAAGACGCACGTTTCTGTATTGCTACTGGTCTAGTGCCTGCTGTCTGTTTGACATAGAAACCATTTTGCTCTCCGTCAAAACCATCCGGAAGCTTCCCCACCAGGATGCTAATGTGATTTCCAGGTGGTGCAGTTGTGGCCATCGCCTCCGTACCATTCGCCACACGATTGAGCCGCCTGCTTCCGTTTATCAATCTCATTACCTTCCACGCTGACAACCGCTCATTTCATCTCCTCCTCCTCCCTACTCCTTTAGTCACTTTATAAAGAATCCCTGCGCTACTGTAATGAGATTGAAGGGTTCTCATGCAGCAGGATTGATTCTGTTTTATCATCATTGATGAGTTGAGAAGAACTCCTAATGAGGACTTTGTGTCCTCATTAGGCTGCATAATACCGCGAAGAATTTGTTTGCAATTGCGAGTGAAGATACTCCTGCTTTCATGTAAATGATACGTTTTGTCTGGTAATATTGAAACAAATAGCGCCCAGTTTCAAGTGCTTATCATTGGAGCTTTGATTCGGTGAGGATCAATAAGTCCTGTGGGTAACGACGAATCAATTTGGCACACTCAAATGCCAGTGGTGTGTGGTCAGGACCAGTGAGGCCTTCACTGCTCAAAACAATATCAAGCACTGGCCTGTATTTCCTAGCTAAAGACTATTTGTTCATGAAATTCTATTCATCCATTTGCAACAGTCTACCTTAGTGATGTCATAACAATCAAATTTTAGCCTCGAGATCAGGGTGTCACCAATATGCTGTCCATGGGCAACAAGTAGCCCCCAAGGACCTCATGAGTAGCCCGCGGCCTGTTCTAAAAATAGCTAGCCAGTGACCCTGACCAGTAAGCGAGATTGAATATTTTGGTTGCTCTTCTTTTTTAAATAACTCTTGGTAATGACAATATTTTCAAAAAAACAAAAAACAAAACGCATGACCGAATCACAGCCTTCATCTAAAAAAAGCTAGCGGGTGCAACGGGGATGAATTGATGATTTTGCGCCAAATAATTTGAGCGAATTCGTTCCTTTAAAAATGCATGTCAAACGGGTAGCCCTTCGCATTCATCATTACTCAAGAATTAGCTCTTGGTTTCAAACATTTTGGGGACCCCTGCTCTTGATGCTCCCGTGTCAATCTTATCCACCTTCAGAATCCGTCGGGTCGGCGCATAGAATTTCAACAGAGTTGCAACCAATGGCAGCAACCAAATAAAGCCCCAAAATTTGTGACTAGATGACATGTTTGAAAAGAGAGCACTCTACGTTATCCATCCATCCATTTTCAACACCACTTATCCTGAACAGGGTCGCGAGGAGTTGCTGGAGCCTGTCCCAGCTGACTTTGGGCGGAAGGCAAACGACAACCTGAACTGGTCGCCAGTCAGTCGCAGGGCACATATAGAGACAAATGACCATTCACACCTACATCCCTCTTGTTACTTTTCACAAATGTTTTTCTTTTTTCGATGTGGTACATTTGTCTCCAGCACTTTAAACCAAATAAAAAATAATATAATTCAGACTGTTCATGTGTCAAGTACTCATGCTTGTCAGTAATTTTAAAAAAAAAAAAAAAAAAAAAAACGTTTTCTTACAATGATCTCATTGTCATCCCAAACAACCGTGCGTAAAAATTGGATTTGTTCACACGTTTTATGCTGTTTGGGGTCAAATTGACAGCTCGGATTTATAAGATAAGATAAGATAAGAAATCCTTTATTAGTCTCGCAATGGAGAAATTCCCAATTCACAGCAGCAAAGTTATGAAAGGAAGAAGTAGAAGAACAAAATATAAGAGCTGCTGGAAAGGCAGCCACTCTCGCGGCGCCATCTTGTTTTGGTTTTTTTTTTGTACAGAATATTGAAAACAGATCATCATAATCATAGACAGCCACATATTTCGAGACATTGAATAGGTTCAAGTTGACCCCAGAGATAAAAGCGGGGCGACGAGGAGCACATTCTTTGCTTGACAGCACTTAACTTGCAGCTCCGCTCATAAAGCACGGGAGCTTAAGAATGAAGATGAAGTCTCATAAAATGCAGCAAAATGAAAAATAGATTAAATGAGACTTTAAAAGCAGAGTCATCGACTGGATGATCGCATTGATTAATGCATGGGGTTGCTTAAATCCACTATGATGCAATGCACTAACCCTCCTGGATGAGCATCATGATGAAGCAATTTAGAACTCATTATCAAAGAAATGAAATAAATAAAAAGAGGAAAAATATCGCCAGATGATGGGTTTTTTTTTCAAACATATTTTTACAAGTCGGTTTGACCCGCGATATCACAGGAGGGTTAAGTTAAGGGTACGCAAGAAGATGGAGTCTCACCTTTCGTTTGGGGTGTTCAGGCCTTGCAGTATTCTTACAAAAGGGATACAAAAAATGTATTATTCACTTGATTATGTTGCAAGGAACTTTGTAAAACTATTTAGCCTTTCTCCTGTGCTCTTTTGTACAGCCTCATTTATATGACGGATATATTTAGATAATTTACAGCCAACACCAAAATGACCACTAAAATAAGTCCTTGCAAAGGAAGATTACATTGCAAAGTTACTGCGCTGCTGTAGCTCAGTGTCTCCCAAACTTGGAGATGAGGCCAGTTTTGGGGTCCTGGCTCTGTTTTTATTTGCGAGGAATGCAATTCGTAGTTTGGGGAAACATACTTGAAGACACTTGCACAATCGAACGACTAAAAACGTGACAGGAATAATAATGCTTAGTTTCTATTGACACATTCAGAAAGGTATTCATTTGATAATTTATTCATTGCTGTATTGTGTAGTTTGCACCACATCACAGTGAGAGCTGCTCCGAAAATCTCACCCCCTACTGGATCTCGGTGATTTACGTCATCATCTGGTGGAATGAGTACAAGAGGGCATTTCTGACCCATAGGTTACACTTACGGATTATTTAGTGCTAATTACTGCACTCAGAGGTCACAGTTTGTTTCTTCCTCTGGGCAAATGAGGTCACACAGATAATGAATCAAGTCAATGGTGGTTTTAATGGCATCGCAACACCATGACAACGCATTACTCTTTAACCTTGAATGTTGGAATTGTCATATTAGTGTGTAAAGTCTGTGCACAAATAATTTTAGCTAAATGAAGCTCACATGATTTACACTCCGCACTTTCCAAACTCATAGTCGAGCACTTCTCAGTTCAAATTGGAAGCAGTTTACTGCCACACACAAGGTAATTAAAATATTTTACTTCATCAAATTAAAAGCAATTGCCATCCTCGAACAATACAATTAAATATTTTCTTATATAGAGATAGATAGATAGATAGATAGATAGATAGATAGATAGATAGATAGATAGATAGATAGATAGATAGAAGAAAATATTGAGTAGTTTAATTAGGATTTTAGGTACTTAAATACAGCTCCTTTATCCAACATATCCAAGCACTTTTCCAAACCTTTCCAGGACTTTGAAGTAAAACTGGGAAGGCTAAGAGTCCTTACCCGGGTCTCCTGGTTGGACGTGTTGCTCGGGGATTTGGGAGTCTCATTCTGCTCATCTTCTTTTCCCCCACTACTCTCCTCCTGGGTAGAGTTGGCCGGCGGGATCATGATTTCAGTTTCTAAATATCTAAAAAAACAAACAGAACGTGTTTCCTCTTCTTGTTCTTCTCCTCACGTTTCTATCGTGTTCATGTCTTGATGGTCACCGTGACTCGAGCAGGGTGGCCCGAGTCATCCAGAGCCACGCTACATCCGCCAGGAGGTCCTAATCACGTAGGGAACATACGAGAGTTAACAAGTCCAAATTGAAAGCAAAGGGAAAGAGCAGTCCAGTGTTGCCGGAGAGAGTGGTAAGCTTCTTCCTTAGGGATTGGTGCGTAAAGACTCCACAAGCATGCTGTGCTCCACTATGAGCTGGATCGAGAGAGAGAGAGAGAGAGAGAGAGAGAGAGAGAGGGTGGGGGGAGAGGAGGGAGGATCTATTCAGTCATGCACTAAATTATGCTCCCAGTCAACATCAGAGTTTTGCCAGTATATTTGTTTCAAAGCCAGTAGGAGGCACTATTTTTTTGAAATTATTCTTTTATATGGACTGTAATACAGAGCAGTCATTGAAATGTGAAATGTAAGTGCAGGAAATCATTGAGCAGAATTAACCTTGTGTTGGTTTTGGAAATATTTGACCGTGAAGGGTACACGTACCCCTGGATGGGAAACATTGCTGTATTATATGAAATGGTATGACATCAATGGCAGCCCGGTGGCCCAGTGGTTAGCGCGTTGACCTCACAGTGCAGAGGTCATGGGTTCAATTCCAGCTTCGGCCTCCCTGCGTGGAGTTTGCATGCTCTCCCCGGGCCTATGTGGGTTTTCTCCTTAGCATATCGTACCATACCAATACGATATAATACAACACATCGAATTGAATGGTGGGTGTTTAAAAGCCAAAGAGGTCAAACAACTTGTTCATATAACAGCATGTCAACCCCCATCGCTCATGTGAAGTAAAGCACCACTTTCTACCGGACAAAAGAAAAAGTGACACATAGTAATGTATCACTAATTTTGTAAAATAAATCAACAAATCAATAACAATTTAAAAAAAATATTTCTTCCAATGAAAATTCACTCATCTCTTTTGTAAGAGGCTTCTGTTGAAATGAGACATCCCTTGAGGCTTCCCCCCCAACTGTGATGCCATGTCCTTGAAGTTGCATTGTGGGACGGAGGAAGAAGGTGCCAGACTGCAGCCTCCTCACTTTGACGGGGACGCGAACACCCACCACCGACACATACCCAATGAGCCAACTGAGCACTTCCTGCTCGGCTTCCGTTTCATATCGGGAGGGATTCCCTCCCCCGGAAAGTCTCTCAAGGGGCGCAAAAAAAAGTAAAAAGTGAAATCAAAGAGATATTGACTCCTACTCAAAAGTATGTAATTTCCCGTAGATACCTCAAGATTGCGGCAAATGATTTTTAGATGTTAGACTACCAATAAATGACACTGCACCTTCACTTCAACATAGTAATTAGACAGATATATTTATAGAAGGCACAATACGGTACAACAATATTTTAATATGTGTATGTGTATTTATTTATTTTTTTTTTGACAAAATTGACAGTTAAAATGTATTTATACAAATTTACAACTGAAGTACATTTCAGCGTCTGCTTTTTTCTTAATCTCTACTTGCTGTAGGGTAGCTATACTTGACAATTTATTTATTTTTTTTACATAAGTGTCTGCACATTTACTCAGTCGAATGTGAGAACTTTTTCCACATCTGGTAACACGGGATGGCAAAATGCGACACAAAGAAGTCGAGCACAAGTTGTCATCATGGCCGCCATATTGAAGCAATCAACGCGCTGGCTATTCAGCAGGGGGAAAATAAAACACAAAAGGGTGAGTCACTCTTGTGTGTCTGTTTGCATGGCGGTGGTATGTGTGCGCCTGCGGTAAAAGTGTCGGTGCAAAAATGCGACAACTAGCACAACTGAGTCAGGAGCGGCAAAACCAATGTCAACTTTTCAGACAACGGTTATCTCCCCAAAATACATAGAATATAATTTAGAGAAAAAGTCATTATAATGATTACAATTCAAATTATTACTTATAAATAAATAAATAAATAAATAAAAGCCTTTTGGGGGGCTGAAATGGCTCATCAATTTGAGTGACGTCACTGTGCAATCTACATCCTGTTTGACATAGATATCCGTCATCAAGTAATTGCAAACATCATCGATCAACTTTTTAGTCACAACCAGACCCGCCTTGAGCAACATTCCTTGAAAATGAGTTGACGACACTGGAGAACAGAAAAAGAAAGGCCACAGCAACAGGGGGGTTAATTATTCCAAATGCAGGGTTACATCACACCGTTGCTATTTCTACTATCCCTGTGATTAGAACACGGAGACCTAGACCGTAATGGACATGATGAGTGGGAAAACAACAGCAGCTTTTCTTAGAAAGTGGATCCCATAAGTGCAAAATGTTCCCTGCGAAACGTGTGGTCAGATTGTTTCGGGGGGGATAGACGATGATGAAGAAACATGGAAAATAGACGCGTTCGCATGGAATCGAGTTCCATACGAATGGCTGGATTGACATTTGTATTCACACTGATGACGTCGTGTATTTTTCGGGAAGCGTGTGTGAATAATGCGGCGCTTGCTTGTTTTCCAAGCGCGCCGCTCTGAATATTTAACTTGTTCTCCACACATTGTTGTGATGTGCTAACAGCCACGTCACTGTGCCAGCTATTTTTGGACTCCTCCAGATGTTGAAACCAGTGTAGAAATCACTGCAATTAGTGGCTGCGTAAAGGATACAAGGGGACACGAATCTCAGGTCGTTTCAAAGGAGTAACTCAAAGCGTTGCTTTTACGTTGGCTTGGAGTCCAAGACAAATGAAATCAAAACTTTTCCCACCTTTAATGTGACCTATAAACTTTACGACTCCATTTTAAACAGATCTTTTAGAGAGGGGAAGTAAAGTAAACATCTGAGATAATATATTTGCACAAGTGTGTACACCCTCGTATAAATGGGGATCTCACAGCACAAGCGACATTATCAGTTATAAACTCCAATATGTAGCTGCTTATTTTCAGAGCCTTGATCGCAAAAACCAAGTCACTGAACAGGGTTGTGCCGACTTTTTATACCCACGGTATTCAAAACGATAGGCCACCAAGTCTAAATCCCTTAGATTTCTTTTTAAGATTCAATTTAACTGCATGGCTGGCTCTTGATGGCACTAGTTTTTATGGAGTTTTAAAAATATATATTTCAAAGTTTTTTGTTTGTTTTTAATCCAATGCTTTAAAAAAAATGAAAACTAACTGAAATTGCATTTGACGTTTCTAAAAAGAACTTTAAACACAACTAACTGTAATTAGCAGAAGTGAAAATGTTTTTTTTTGTGACACTTGTGAAAAATGTCAGCGTGTGGTACGAAACAGCCACTGGAACTTCATTCCACAAGCATCAATGGATAAATCTTTGCATTTGCTTTTTCTTTATATTTTTTGTGACATTTATTTAAAAAGACAAACAGGAACAGATTGTTTTGAATGCCAGAGGTTCATAATATTTGTACTTATAGTATAGATTTGAGCCGGCTGTAGCAGAACGTGATGAAACAAATCTCCACTAAAGTGTCATCATCGTCGCATTTGCATGTGGACAAACTCCACATTTTGGCCAACATTTTTCACGTTTCCCGTCACTCACAGTGTAGTAATTTGAACGCATTACAATGGTGTTAAAATGGATTATCAAGATCTCTTATCTCGTCAAATGAAAGGAGGAACATTAAATGTCACATTCTGTTAAATGGTTGAAATAGCCCTTTCATGCCTGTCATCTAAAAGTGTGCCAATTACGAGCTTGACATTACACACACACACACACACACACACACACACACACACACCTTCCACAGCATGTGTTATAGCAGTGGGCAAATTGATTCCCTAAGAACCGAGGCTAATTAGGCGATCTTATGTTGCTGTCCTAGGAATAGTCTCTGCAGGGTACATGGCAAAGTAATGAGAGACTGGTGTGTTTGTGTGCATATGAATGTCAGTTCGGTTAAACGACGTGCAAAGGCATTCCAAATCACATTTAAAGGGTCAGCAAAAACAAATAAAGAGTTCGTGAATGAAATTGTCAATGTCATTTAGAGCGGTACACATACAGTGTCGGGTCACGCGACCTTTGATCACTAAGGTATGTAATGTTGGACAAGGAATTTTCATCATAGTGATTTTGGATTATGGGCAGGGGACGATGTGACCCAACAGATGACGATGTGTTGGAATAAAACACAGTATGGTGCCCTGATATACACGTGACCTGTCTTACAAATTTATCAAGAAACAAGTCATCATTTCGCTGATTTTTTTTTTTCTTGCAAGCAAAAATTTTTGATTTTTTTTTTTTTTTTAAGATGCTGCAAACTCAGTTCACTTGACACCAAGCAGCAGTTCGGCAGATAGTGAACATTTCTTCAATAAACAGAATTTAGTAGACTTTCAGAAGAATTGCACTGGGATTTTGGATCAGGAATAAAATTGTCCTATAGTCGCAGCAAGCATGTGACTGTTCTTCTGCCCTCCACTTTGTAGTTTACCGTAAAACTAACCACATAAAAACAAACAAAAAAAAATACATACATTGTGTATTTAGATATAATAATTTGTTTTCAGTACATCGCCAGTTTAATGCTAGCACTTAATGGAAACCCCCATTGACCGCGGTTAGCAAAAATTAGCATTTGACATCACGGGAGGGATTTACTTTCAAATAATGAATATTCAAACTCAAACACTGTTGAAACATATACAGACAGGTAATGTACCAATATTCACAGATACTCACTCATTGTTCCTAATCTGTGACAAACGATTTATATGAATAAAGTTTGACCCTTTTTTTTCTATTCATTTTACCTTTGTGTAACTGTATCTTCATGCGTGCACCACACCGCCCCCAAGAGGCCAAAGTACATACAGCAGAAATGTACTCATATATTGTTTTGATTACAGTTAGTCTAATAAATCATTTTGCTTTTTAATAATTTATTTTCTGATTGTTCTTATAATTCAGTCGTATTTCATGTAGAGTTTTTTTTCAATTTAATATGGGCTGATTTTTTTTTAAATCAATGAAAAACCGCAATGTCATTATCAATCAAAATTATTTGATTGATATATGATTATTATCCCCCACCACTACAAATCGTCCATCACTAATTGGGCCAGACACACACACACAAAATGGTGTCAATACAAATTGGGTTCTTTATGGCTCGGGTCAAGACTGACCCAAAACATATTACATGTTAAATTTAATTAAATGCTCATTAAACGAAGGTACTGTAATTGAAAGCAAAGACATTGCTTCTTATATGAGACGGGTGCTGTCCCAAAGTCACCAGCTGCTCTCCCTGGTTTGTTTTTAGCTGCCGCCTCGTTAGCGCTGACCGCCAAGCACCGAGAGTCTGAGATGACCAGCTGGAGACCAGTTAAGGTCAGCGGCACCATTTCATCAAATAATAGACACATCATGAAAAGATTGATGCCTGACTTTGAGCTAGGTCGCAACAGGAGGAAAGTGTTTGGCATTTCAATCAATTTTACACCTTCTGTGCGTCAAACGCGTGGTGAGGTGTGCTTAAGATTCATGAATTATAGGCTTAAAGGCAAACTTGGTGTCGGTTTGAACTTACAGGAAGGGAAACTGACTGTGAATGACATCTCTATAAATATGCACTGGTGTTTGAATGTTTAAAACACCGATATGTGTCCATAAGTATTTTGACACTGATGTTTTGTAAAAAATTTTTTTTGAACTCAGTTAACTGATTCTTGACAGTCGCTGGTACCAAACATGGAGCGTAAAAACAGATCAATCAACGGCGATGCATCTGCTAGATACGCTCAAAGCTGAGCTGTAACACTTCCACCTCAGTGTCGTTGGAGCACCGAACAATACCGCACAGGCCTTGAGTGTCACAGACAGCTGCACGTTTCGCCTAATTTCTATTGACTAAATGGCAGAGAGAATACAGGCAGGCAACCCATTGTGAGTCATAAGTGTCATTTTGGTGTCTTGATGACGTGGGTGGATGCGTGGGTGACATCTGGGAAAGATTAGGTGGATAGGGCACCAATGACTGTCTTCACCCAGACCTTTGTCATCCGCTCTGCGTCGACTTAGTTATGGCCGTTGCTAGGAGACCACGGGGATGTTGTGAATTAAACTGAAGAAAAAAAACAACAAAAAAAGAAGAAAGAAAGAAAAAAAAGGGGAGGGGGAACAGTTCTTTGGCACGGAGACACATTACATGTGACTTCTTAATCCCTTGGACACTATGCTGGCCATTTGTGATGTGCTATTTACTGGAGTGAATCATACTCGTTAGGATTTTTGGACAACAGAGCAATTTCATGTCATATTCAAAAAAAAAAAAAACAGTGATTACTGGCTTATTGCATTCCAGCGGATGAAATGAATGATGCAATTTTGATTTTAACACTCATTCATTGCCACTGACAATGGGTGGGGGGAGAGGGCACAACCACCAGTAAATGACATCAATGCCCCCATTTTAGATTGGAGATCAGCAGGTTGTGAGTCCACTGGGAGAATTTGGCTGCAGTTTGTGCAAACTATCTTTTTTTTTTTCTTTCTTTAATCAAACAAAATTACGCAGAGGCAGGTGATCATGTTGCCACCCTACTCTCACATGCAACTACTGCGCACTTTGAGAGCTTGTGGGATCATCGGAGCATTTTGTTCTGGTATTTCCTTTGACTTTTTCCAAAGTGGAAGGTTACGCAGCCTGGAAATGTGAGTCACAGTTTGGCATGGGGAAGAAAAAAAAAAAAAAAAAGAGCAAGCAGAAGACATTACACATTTTCATTTAACTCTCACAGGATAGCACTTTGTTGTTGTTCTCTTTCATTTGGCTGTTTTCAGACTCTCATTTCAGACTGGAAAAAGAGGCAATGTTCGGAAATGTGACCCGAAAGCCAAGCTATTTCCTGTCGCGAGCTGGGAGGATGCTACATGTTAAAGACTATTAGCTGTGACAACACCTGCAGTCTGCAAACAACAGCTGCTAGAATGGTTTGTCATCCACTAGTTTTTTATTTCAGCACAGCTGTAGTCCAGAATGATGAATGGTTGACACACCATTGCTTGACATACTGTATTGTGGCAGGCTTAATCGATCAGTTTAAAAAAAAACAATAATAACAATTTTGGCTAAAAATGCAAACAAGTGAATCATATCAACAAACAAAAAAAAAAGGAATAGGTCACTACAGTTTATACAGTCGTGGCGCACAAAAAGGTTGAAACCCACACAGCCAAGGTTGTCAAAACGTGGTGTAATCAATAGCGCTTAATTTAAAAAAATAATTAAGGTAATCAACAGAGGTCAAGTAATTTGAAACAGGATGCGACATGAACACAGGTAGGAGGGTTGACACCAATAGTGGGAAGGGGTAATGAACACAATTTAAATAGGCGAAAGAATCAACACAGGTACGGAAATAGAAATATGGTTCCGGTATTCAGGACAGGAAGGGAAATCCACACAGGTGAGGTAATCAAAACCAGAAAAATCAAAACAGCTGAGATATTCGAAAAACAGGTGGGATAATCAACAAGGGTAGCGTAATTGAAACTGGTGGCCGAATCAATACAGCTGACCGAAATGACAAAGGTGGGGGAAACCATCCCAAATGAATCTTATTGGGCAGGTGGGGGGAGGGTGGGGTGTAGGTGAAACAACTGATCAAGTTGGAAAATCTTACCACAGGTCGTGATTGATTCAGATGAGACAATGAACACAGTGATGTCACCAATGCAGGCCAGCTGGTGTCGTCATAGAAAAAGATGGGCAAATCAACAACGGCAGACTAATTGAAACAGGTGAAAACATCAAAAGGTAGCAAGTGACACACTTAATTGACAAAGGAAAGGCAATCGAGAAAATAATCACCAGCAAAGAATCTGAATTAGGTGGGGGTCATTCAAAGTGAAGTAATTGACAGGGGACATAAAAACTTGGCAATCAACAAAGACACACAAGTGGAGCATTTAAGACGGGTGGGTAAATCCTCACAGGCGGTGGAATAATAAAGGTGATACCATTAACATAAGTTAGTTGATTGAAATAGGTGGAAAAATCAATACAGGTGAAATTGCATAGACACAGCAAGAAAAACACAATCGGAAACAAAACCTATATGAAGGTGTACAGGTAAAGCAAAAGCAAAAGTAGCACAAAAAAATCAGTTGAATGGAGATCTATCTATATTTAACAGAGCCTAATTATGACGGTAAATCTTGATGTCCCCCCCAGACATTTATCAGGACCTACATTTAGGATTTTTATGGCGGAGGTGAACTAGGCCAAGGAGCCTCTCAGAAAATAGACTGTGGCTCACTTAGGTGCGCTTCCATTTTGGAAACTAGGTGGGAATGAGACAGAAAGTATGGTCATTTATGTTTGAGATTAGTGTGATACATTGCATTAATGCAGCTAATCCTTCTTTCAATTGGTTAGCTGAGCTCCTCTGCCTCCTGGTGGTAACATTTCAAACTGTAATTTCTTATTAAAAACACTAAAAACATTGTGGTAGCAGTTTTTTTTTTGGGGGGGGGGCAGATCGGTGGTCTTTGACCAGTGCACATTACACTGATGTGGCTAGTCAAAAACCAAATAAATGACAATTTCGAAACATCTGCTGAATCTTTATTTACAAACAACATCAACAACAAAAAATGTCAACACGTACAATATGGAGGTGTGTTCAACTCAACAAAGAGGATCAATGGTGAGAAACTGAGGTAAAATCTAACCTGTCAAGAGACTGAAATGTCTTATTGGTATTCTTCATCTTTTAAAGGTGTGGATCTCCCTCCCAAAAAGATGACGCATGATGAAATAAAAGTAGCATATTACACATTACTTGGTGTGGAGAGGGAAATAGTAACAGCAATCTAAATACATTGCATCAAATAACACGAACATGGTTGGGCAATAAGGGATGGTCTGATAAAAATGAAATTGTGGCACAGGCGGGGGTTGGGGGTGAATAAAATCAGGCATCTGAGCAGGCAACAGACGTGCGTGCGGTAAGGCGTCATTAGGAATACTTATAATCACCACTCACAGGTTCCTGTACAAAGTCGTGTAAACACACACACACGCATGACATTTTTCTTTGCTTGGTCGGGAATTCCCAGTCTGCTTCAAAAGGCTGCCACCAGCTTGGATCATACTGGGCGTCTCACACACTTTCTTTCAGGGGTGGGGAACTGTTTTTTTTATCAGGGCCCATTTCAGTTTAATCAAGTTCTCTGACATTATGAAAGAGAGATTTTTGGGATATTTTTATCCTAACAGTTCCACTGAGGTTTTTTTTGGATTGCAACAAACTTTCAAGTGCAGCGGTTCCTTTTTGTCTCCAAAGACTCCCTCATAATTATAACACCGATGAAACTTACTCCTTCTCTAACTATCATGTTGTACCTCCAAATGGCATATTTATTTATTTTTGTGTACTTTATAGTTTAGTCAATTTCGGTTTAGCACCACTTGACGTATTGGAAACAATGCATTGCAAGTACAGAGAACTGCAGCGCATAATGCAGTAATGCCAGATTTATGTCACAATCACATTAGCGTGTTTAATTGGCCCAAAGCTAACAAAGGTAGGAGTAATAAGTTTATGGTATGGACATTTTGGGAAAAAAAAGTTAATACTACATAATAACTGATTACAAATTATTTAGTGGACTCCCCAAAGTGTAAGTGAATCTCGTGGGTTGATTGAGGCTCAAAGGTTTCCCACCCCTGCTTTAGACAATACAGGCTAAATGTATACATTGACTTTAAACTTGTTGTGTGTACTCGCAAACGTTTTTCAAGTATGATACAGAACTGGAAAATTTCCGAATTAAAAACCCTCCCTTTTCAATGCTGGATGGGTAAAAAGTGCTCCTTAAAAGGGACCACTGCTCACTCCTCAGTTGAATCAATATGTTGAGTCACTGTTCTGAAAAACGGAGCAAGAAATAGGCGATATATGATACAGATTTGTTTACGAACTGGCAGCAGGCAGCTACTGCGTTGAGGTCTGAGGACGATGGCTGCAGTCCATGGCAGTTCTTGGGAAAAGGCCTAAAAAAAAAAAAAAAAAAAAAAAAAAAAAAAGCAGAGAGAATGAACTGCTTAAGATGGAGATAGCACTGACCCTCAACATAATATGTGGATGAAAACGCGGTCGGGCTTACATGAAGTAGCAGGAACGGCAAGCCTGGGTGAACTACTTCTGCTTCACGGCGACGCTGTCTTCCTCCTTCAGGACAAACTTTTTCCTTAGAGCTTCGGAGATCAGAGAAGCCGAGTCCTCCTCTCTTAAGGACGTACAGCCTCTGTTATATCTGACGATTAAAACACGCACACACACACATGCATCAGTGACTGTGGCTCTCCTTTCCCACATGCCAGAGCACTACTGCAACTATACTTTTAAAACACATCAAAAAATATGTGAAGATTTTTTTTGTTTTAAAAATAACAACGAGACAGTTTGTACCTGTCTTTGTTCATCTTCATTCGGTTCATGTCCTTCAAGATGTCCATCACGTCGGCAAAACTGGTGGACTTGGACAGCGACACCGTGTCCTCCTCCGCCTCGCGGTAGTCCATGCTGGGCCTGTCAAGGTCAAAGGTGGCCGACGCCGTCATGGAGACCGGCGGCAGGGGGTCGGGGACCAGCTCCGACACCACAGACACCATGTCCTTGTCGTCGTCATCATCTTGCTCCTCCAACTCTTCTTCGTCTTCCTCGGTGACATCGCTGATGACGAAAGAGGCGGCCGCTGCGGCCGCCGGCTGGTAGGGGGCGGTCTCGAAGGGCGCCATAGAAAAGCTCATGGTGGTATCGTCGGGGGAGAGCAGGTCAGGAGTCAAGGGGTTGGAACCTGGAATGAAGCCATGGGGACATTTGCAATACTTTACATTCAATGGCCACAAAAATGTTTCCGGTTGCGTTTTTAATCACGATCCTCATTTTCGGCATTTATCATGGACTTACCAGTATCGCCAGCCACAATCTTTGCAATCTGTGCCCGAAGTCTGCTCAGCTCATCCTGCAGGGCGGTGGTGCGGTTTAGTGCAGTTACCCCGGGTTTCCTCAGGCCCTCCACCCGCTTGCCCTCCCGTCGGAAGTTGGGCACAGACGAGTTCCTGTGTAGCACCAGGAGCGGCGTGGGCCTCCATTCGTGTTTGAGAGGGCGACTGTCACTCCTGGATGGAAGGAAAACTTGAGTGAGTTAAGCTTCTAGTTTGTGCCCTATGTTACCACATGGCTGGTGTATTTCATTCAAAAGATACAAGTTTATTGAATCAACTCTTCATATGATTTGAAAGGAACCCCAGAAAATAAATTTGACAAATTCCTGTAATTGTCTTTACCGCACTCTGGCATACGTCTCCTCTTCATCTGCAACAATCCAGGCAATATCTGCCAAAGTGGGTACCATGGGGCCGTCCATAGGACGAAGAGCGGAAATGCCAGGTAGTTCCTGAGGTTTACAGGTGATATGAATGCATTTTAGATTGTATAAAGCGACTGCATTTCAAGAATGAGTGGTCAATACCTGAAAACACGCCCTTTGTGGGGGCTTGAGTGGGAGAGTGGACCCTATTCTTCTCACCACACTGCGAGTGGATCCATGAGGCTTGTTCTGCCAGATAGGAATAACGTCCTGCAACAAGTAAAGACAAAGAATCAATCTCTGCACATCCATAATCCTTCCACTGGTGAAAAATGCACCTGCCAACCCCATCACGTGCGAAAACGACGTTGCTAATTGATACGGCGTCTGAAAAAGGGCTGCCTTACTGTTTGGGTTTCCATGGTGATGTCTCAGCTTGCCGAGGAGCACCGACGCTTTGGTGCTCTTAGTGGCTCAAGAATGAGCAGTTCACTGAACAGATGCCACGTTAATCTGACAACTCTCGGGATGTAAATTGGAGATTAGTCAGAGCATCTGTTGGGGAGACACAAGCAGAGTTAGAGAAGACACATCATTGCGTTACCCATTATCTTTAACTTTAGAAGAAAGAACTACGAAAATGAGCTCAGGTTGAAAGCTGTTTCATTATGAATTGGTGGATATGACGCGATTGTTGAATGACATGACTTCAACTAATGAAGATAAATTAACAGATTTTCGCTAATTGTGGCAGTGGCACCGTTCACTCTGTATGAATAGTTTGGTCTCTGGAGTACCTGCCAATCCATCAACTTTGAAATTGAAGCAGTAAAGTAATTCTTTAGTTATCCGCCTGCTTTGGGAACTGTTTCAGTCGCCCGGTTTACACTGAGCCATGTATTCATATTTCAATGTATCCCAATGACCAAATGGAATGAAAATGCTCCATATTAAAAAAAAAAAAAAAAAAACTGCATCCGGTCAGTCGTGATGTCACCATATACGCACACTGAAATAGCAGCATCTCACCAGAGCTTGTCTGAGATGGGAAAATTTGTTTTGAAGTATTTTTAACTTATTTTTTATCAAGCTGTTGTTTGATTAAAGTGTAAAAACTATCACAACTACTAGGCAAAAAAGACAAAATCACGGCATCTTGATCAATCACTTGAGGTTTACATCAATCTCCGCATGTCACATGGCTGATCTGATTAACTGAGGGGAGCATGTAAAAGAGAGGATCGGAAAAGATCACACGTCACATGTAAACAGGTGACCAGAAATCTTCATTGGGAATGATTTCAATTAGATTGACAAAAAAGTCTGTGTAACTCGGCTAGAGACAGTAACTTGGCCGTCATTTGTAACGGCATTTGTATTCGCCACGGAGCTGGCAGGATGAAAAGTGGGACCACGGACGTCTCACGTATGACTTGGTCGTCCTCTCAAAACAAGCTCATTTCAGTATGACAAAAGCAAACGTGTAAAAAAAATGCTATCGTTCTTGACCTTAGAATATTTTTAGGAAGGACAAAATCACAGTCTTTTTGGAGTCGTTAATTCAATGAAAAAAAATAACCATACACTCGTCATGTCGTGACGTCACCGTTTACACACTCTTCAGAAAATTCACTCTATTACGAGGATAACAAGAAGAAAGATGCCAAAGTGCATAAGTGAAGAAAGCGTCACTGAATTATTAGCACCGGCGGCTAACTAAAGGTATATCAAATATACACACAAGGCCGTGTCGGTAAAACAGACGATGACCGTGAAAGTATGCCCGATTTCCCGGGGGTTCCGTTAGAGGAAACTAAAAACAAGAAAACGTAACTTACGCCAAACGAAAGCTGGGAGGTTCCAATGGGTGGATTTTGTTTGAAACGTAGTTTCTCCTTTTCGTCTTTCACAGTTGTGTGTTATTGTTCATTGCCGGAGGCCGGTACTCAATTTCCGCTGACGGATTGAGATAATTTTGTATCATGGCGCCCCTACAGGTAGCGGCGGACAGTCTTTGATTAAAGTTGTTTTCCCCCAATTACATTTTACGGCATTTTAATTTTAAAATTAGTCGTGGTTGGAATTTCTAAAAAAAAATACCGAAGACACTGTTAAAAATTGCAGAAAGAGAAAGTCGCTGTTTCGACTATCTTTCATTTCTGATAGTCCAAGATGACTCCCTCGACCATACTTCCGCTTTTACAGGAAGTCGGCCCTGAAAGGGAGAAATTTGGATTCTTTTTAAATTAGCCAGTGGGCGGACCGTGAACGCAGCTGTGCCTTGTGTGTGACGATATCATAACATTTGAGGACGGTAGCCGTCGGCATCTCTCAGCGAGTGACCGGTATGTGAAAGCCAACCTCTATGCTCGATTCACCCGTTCAGAAGTTGCTGTGTTGTTATACATCAGGTCCATTGGTGCTTGTCAGACTCAAATGCCTCGTATAGTTCTGTACTTCCCCTGACGACACTCGACAGCACTTCCTGGAAGAACACTGATTATTTGCATGGGTGTGCGTTGTCATAGAACGCTAGACTGGTCAAACAAATCACCACCCGCGATAAAGGCTGCAGGCCTTGGGAATTCTGCATTCCTGTGCTGTGATTTGATCAAACAGTCCTGTGCAACGTAACATTCATGTCGGCGTGTAGCTCTTAGGGGTAGTTGAATGCATTTAGAGTAGCCTCTATTGAGCAAAGGCTCATATTTTGCATTATATAAATCTCACAAAATACCACTTAAACAACTATACTTAATTAGTATGACATCTGATTAGATCAAACAAAAATTCTTTTTACAGTTTTATGAATGGCAACAGGTGGATACTCAGGTTAACCGTCTCCTCTGCCCCCCGAGAGGAAGAGCATTTAATTGTTCTTTATGTCACAATATGTCGCTGACACAGGTAAATGAGCAAAGATACGCTATTTGTTGTAAATACTCCATAATTCCAGACCAGTTAAAGTGGGAGGTGAGTTTTAAAATCGCAAGGAAGATTTGATCGTCACTGAACCATTACCAACCAATAGAGTGTGGGACCAAAGCCAGACTCCCCTATATGTGCACGGGAGTGATCCTCAATATGAAAAAGAGTGTAGTTGTGACCGTCACAGATTTGACAACACTGTCCAGCTTCAACAAAATAGCCGATTTGATCGTCACTGAACCATTACCCACCAATCGAGTCTGGGACCAAAGCCAGACTCCTCAATATGTGCACGGGAGTGATCCTCAAATATGAAAAAGGGTGTAGTTGTGACCGTCAAAGATTTGACAACACTGTCCAGCTTCAACAAAATAGCGGCGCACGCAATACTAAGCTATGTTTAGCGTTGTGAACAAGCTGACGTTAGCCAAGACCCACGGCTGCTACATTGTTCATCGTAACTTTTACGTAATGTTACTACAACCCAGAGCTTCTAAAAAAAAATCCATTATTTGAGGAGGGCTGCTGTAACACTAAAATGTTACTGTTTTGAAGTTGTATTTTTCAGAATGTACAATCAAGTGAACATCAAAAAGAGTTGGTAAACGTACGTCAGGCAGAAATGTTGCGAATTTTGCATCGATTCTGAATCGTGTATGTCTGAAGTCCCTTCACTCTTATTCTGCTTGCTTGTCTTATGACCATTTGTCAGCAAACAAAGGATGGGCATTTCTTTTATTTTCCACATTCCAACAGTTTCAGCAAAGCTCCCGAAGCCGGGTGTGCGTCAAACCGTGTTCTTTGTTTGTTTGTTTTTGTTTTTTCCAAACAGCAACTCCCCTTTTAAAACTCATCCAAGGCCACTGGAAGCTATAAACGTCAAACATCCATTTTAAGTGGTCTGGCAGTGAATGAATTAAGCCACCTGGGAGCCGTTTTAAATTGTGAAAAAAAAGTCTCCTTTAAAACCTGCTTGCACCCCCTGCATACATCCTCCCGATTGATTTGACATACTAATTGAATTGGCCAACTGGCTCCATTAGTCCACTAAGATCACTTTCCTGCGTGTGCAGAAATCCATCCATTTATGCAACCTGACCCCCCTCTGCACCACAGTTAAGTTGCCGCCTTGTGTTGTGCGCTGCAGATGCTGTAAAGCGGGAGCGAGAAAGGAAGGCCAGTCATGGGGAATAAGAGGAGGAGAAAGGATGCCAGTTGAGCCCCTCGTCCTTTTACAGCAGGACCGCAGCCAGTGTCAGACTAAAGATAGAGGATGGCTCAGTCTTTGAGGAGGATGGACATCGCCATGGACCACAAGCCACAGAGGGACAAAGCCCGGACCAGCTACTTTGGCAATGTGAAGGCCAGGTTAGGATTACAGCGTGCCGCATGGAAATAAAAGCAAGCCATGCGACACATTTGGCTCGCTTTTGCCTTTCGGGTTTAAATATGCCACAATACAGCCTTTCATTCGTCTCTGTTGATGTGAGGAGAAGGGCACAGTGGTGCAAATAATCTGTTGTGTCAGATTATGGTATGAACAAGAATATTTTTAGCCCGGGAATGCAAAGACACGCACTACAAAAAAAAAACCTTTTCGGTGTATTTGTTCTTATTTGTTGTTACAAAGAAATTATGTCTTTGCACAATTTTCTTTAAGAGCCCCAGTTTTAACAAATCTCGAATGAAAACTGCCCAAAGACAGCTGGGATAGGCTCCAGCACGCCTGCGACCCTCGTCAGGATAATCGGATCAGATAATTGATGGAAGGATAAATCTTATGCTGATCTGCTGACATTTGACAGCAAGTAGTTTAGTTTGGAGTTCTTTTTCAAAGAAAAAAATGCACTCAACAGTTTCACACTACAACCAACTACACTTGAGTAACATTTGCTCTCCACATAACCTGCAAACACAGAAAATGTGAGCACAAAACAGGACTAATTGTCGTCTCTTCCTCACAACTGATTTTGACGGTAAGTTGGGAGGACTGCGATTAAAAAAAAAAAAAAAAAGAAACTATATATTTTTTTTCATACTGTCTGATCTAGATTCATATTCCAGTCTTTGTATATTGTTTTTAACCATGTGCTGCAGTCGATGTAAATAAGTTTATATAACGCAACATACAATTTTACAAAAATTGTAAAAGTGTTATTCCTGAATATTTATTTCACTTTCAACCACTCGACATGTTCAGTGGCATCAGTGCTATACATACACATATGGTTCTTATTGTTTTCTTTGTATTTTTGCCCTCTATGGACAATAAAAGCGGTATTGTGCTATGACCAAAACATAAATGTAAATCTATATAAATAAAACTTGAATTGGAATATTTCATATCACACAATTTTTATGCTTTGTCTTTGATTTAAAGATGACAATACGCAAAAATCTACAAAAATTGTAGAAATTGTAACATATGGGTTACACTGCCAGTTTAAAGCCTTTGTACTGAAAACTGAAGAAACTAGAGTACTTCAACATTTTATTTACATATAAACTACTGTAAATAAAAAAAAAACGAAGATGAACATAGAAAAATATTAAAACAATTTTACTCAACATTATAACACATTAGAAATATTTATTGACATTTATGGCAATAATGTCAGTTAGCACAACAAAGCAAGCTAGTGCTTTGCTCCAAAATAATTTTGGAGCAAAGAACTAAAAATAAACATTTTTAAGTAGTCTGGCCCAGTACACGAGACAGCCATTCTTATTTCTTTGTTTTGAAATGAGGTAAAGCCAACTTTCACAAAAGCAAAATGCCCGAGTTAAAATTTTATCACAGTTTATTGCCTTGAAATTTTGAAGACTGTACATTCAACTTTATTTACGCAGTGTACCAGCTATGAGACTTAACTTGTCTACAACTGGTGAAATAAATACTTTAGACCGGTGTCTCACAACCTTTGTTGAATCACTGCTATACAAAATAGAGAATCATGAAAAACACTTTGTTCGAACGTCTATATATGTCAAGTGTCGAAACAAGCATCAACGCGAGCTAAGCTATTCATACGTTCACATAAACAATAATTGTAATTTCTGAACAGAAAAATGAAACGTGTCCTTTCCCCATGTGTGTCTTCAGGCTGGGCTCGAAGCTGCCCTCGGGGGTCCCTCAGCCTCCTCACTTAGCCAAGCGGCCCTGGGACACTCAACCTCAGGCCCGAGGATTTGAGGAGCTTTCAGCCACCACTCACCATCATCATCATCATCATCACCAATATCAAACCTCCCCTGGCCGACCTCTGGACCACATCCCACACATCAGAAACCCGATACTGCGGCAGTATTACCTGCAAGGTACCTTACAACTGACTTATACTTGGACAGCCATTATTCCAAGTACCACTAGAGTGAGCCAGAGTAGTGGTACTAGTGCCGCACTTTAACAATCTGATCTGTTCTAAACTGAAATGTTCAACTTGATAGTTCACTGTCACATTATGTGATATTAAGGTCAAAATTGTCTGGGCATTTTTTAATTTTTATTAAAAGCATGACCTTTTGGTTTCCTCGCAGACTCCAACACTACTGTGAAGCAAGAGCAAATGGGACAATTGTCACATGAAGACAAAAGCACCACGGTCAGTCACACACTTGTATGGTTGATGATCGAACTGTATAAAGAAGTCAGGAAAAATGGTTTATTCAACTACTGTATAAGTTACGTCTTAAGTGGTTTGGAGACAAGAAAACGTTTACAATATCTCTTATTGATTACAAATGAGAAGTTGAAATTTTGAATCAGATTTTAGCAACAATCACGGAAGCTGACATGTTTGATTTGCTTTCATGGGCCGCATTAAAATGATGTGGCAGGCCAGATCTGGCCCCCGGGCCTTGAGTTTGACATCTCTGATCTAAAGCCTAAAAAAATGGAACACTGGGAAATGTTTTCTCAACTGTACAAAGTTTAGAAAACGTATGCTCTTCCTGACACGACAAATTTATGGCTGGGAAATGATAAAGGAACAGTGTCCAAGGTTCAATTCATCGACAAGCGCGTCGGTCGGTCATCATGGGTAGACTGAATGTGTTTCAGAGCCTCTACAGAAAATACAACCGGAGGACTACATTTTCTCATGTTTACGCAAAGGTATTTCTCTTTTTTTTTAACCACGCTCTTGAATGGAAATAATTCATTAGCCTTTGTGTCTTCGAGACAAAGAGTGTTCGTGCTGACCACGTTCTTTCCACCCTGGCGGAAGTCTCCGCTCGTACATATATTTCTCTATAAGTGTACCTAATCAAGTGTCCTGTGGTGTGTTTTTTTTTTTTTTCCTTCCCCATACAGGATGAGTCAGTGTTTAGCATCTCATCACACTTCGGCAGTGATGACACAGCGCTTCGTTCTCATTCCCGGTCACAATCGTCACTTTTGTGCTCTGCCCTTGTCCGCATAGAGGTAAGAGTCAACATATGTCACATGATGCATCCTCACTTGTTGTTGTTGTTGTTTCTGCTACCCAGAGTTGACATGCAAAACAGCACGTGTGCCTGTAACTCAGGGCAACAGCTGATGGTTGGAGAAAGTGTTAAATTTTAATCATGAAAAAGCTGATGTTAGGGTCAACTCGTGACCAATTCTGATGCATTAAATGTATCGTTACTCTTTCTTTACGGTGGCTCTAATGTCCTAAACGGTGTCATGCGGAGCTCTGCTATGACTACAAACATAGAGAAAGGAGGGGGGGAAAATGCAGGCAGAAAGAGGAAGTACTCCACTGTTGCCGGGCTATAGTTTGTGTTAGACTTAACATGTCTTCCATTGTGAAGCAGCAGCAAGAAGAGGAGGGAAAGAGCACCAAAACAGCCGACCCGGAGACTTGTAAGGAGAAAACGACGCCGGGGATGGATCCAGATTTTTCAGATCGACACGAGGCTCCTGCACAGTCACCCTTGCCCGAAGCAGAATATGACAAACTCCTGGTAACTAATACAAATTGTTTCTATGTAGCAAAATCTTAGTTAACATTGTTATATCCATTGACTGTATTTACATTATGAAAGGAGAGTGTATAATTCAGCTCTGATAGCCTTCTAATGACATTTGAAAGTTGGTTTAACGCCTTTTAAAATGTATATTTGTTGAGCATGTGTATTGTCTAATGAAGGCATTTTGTGCATGATGTCAACACCCATTTATGATATGTTTCGATACAGTTGGAGTAGGGTGTTTCAGGAAGTGTGGTCCAGGAGTGTGACATCAGAGCCCAAAAATGAAATTGTTCAAAACCAGGTCAAAATTATAGATGCGTTCAATCGAACCGTCCTGCAGTGTGCAATGAATAAATCCAGTTCATGCCATAAATAGAGTGAATGCCGTGGTACTCCATTGTTTCATACTGGAGTGCTTGGTACCTGAGCATTGAAGTTAGAAATAATAAATAAATAAACAAGCAATGAATTCATTAATTTTGACACTTGAACAAAATCACTACCTTCATACAAAGATATTCAGTTCAAAACTGGTGCAAATGATACATAGCAAATTTTGAATGGCGAACAATAGTGGCGGCAGAGGAAGATCAAACAACTGCAGATGGCACGGTGGACAACTGCAGATGGCACGGTGGGCAACTGGTGAGCACGTCGGTCTCACGATGCAGAGGTGCAGGGTCTGATTCCGGTTGCAACCTTCCTGTGAAGAGTTAACATGTTCGTCGTGCCTGCGTGGGTTTTCTCCGGGTACTCCGGTTTCCTCCCACACCAAAAATATACACGCCAGGTATATGGAACACTCTAAATTGTCTCAAGGCGTGATTGTCAGTGTGAATGGTTGTTCGTCTATGTGTGCCCTACGATTGGCTGGCAACCAGTTCAGGGTGTCCCCCCGCCTACTGCCCGAAGACAGCTGGGATAGGCTCCAGCACCCTCCTCGACCCTTGTGAGGATAAAGAAAATGGATGGATGGATGGATGGATGAATGGTTGGTGAACAATGGTTATCATGTAAACGTTACATTCGAGGATCGCATGGACACCGTAACTTATTAGCTGTTCGCGTCACAAAATACAAAGTGCCTCCAGCTGCTTTGTGAATCTCAAACCAACAAAGATGAGGTAAGATCAGTCATTCAATCACCTAGCAACATCTCATCTTTTTGATACTAACAGGATGTGGAAGCGGTCCCGATGCCCGACGGACAGCTCTGCCTTTTGGCTCTACCACCTGAGTGCTGTCTGGTGGAAGGTCCTGATGCCACGCCTTATCTCAAATTGTTCTGCCGCCACATCACCGACCGCAAGGTAAGTACGGTGGTACCTCTAAATCCAGTTCTGAGACTCTGGTCACCCTCCAAATATTTATGTGTGTTTGTCTGTTTAACATATATTTATTTACATTGTCAGGGTGTGGTTTCCGGTATCCTCCTGGTGACGACAAACAAGCTCTTCTTCGACCCGTGTAAAACACACCCACTGGTGAAGGAGCACGGTTGCGAGGAGTATCTCCTGTCATGCTCCGTGGACAGGCTATCGTCTGTCTCCTTCTTCTCAGACATCTCGCATGTTCACTTTCACTACTCCCAGCAGAGGTAAAAAAAAAAGAATTTGGTAACCATCATCAGAATGGATTTCATTGTTTAAATATGACTGCACTAATACCTTATTGAACTAATTTAATTTGTTTCCCGAACAAGCGAGAAACTCAATTTAACATGAAATCAAATGCACTTTTCCCATTAAAATGAATTCAGATGCCATTAATCCGTTCCAATCTCCCAAAAATACCGACATTTTTTGGGATATATTTTTAATGGAAGTGTATTGTAAAATTAAATGCAAAAATATGGTATCACATAGCAAATGAGAACATAAAGAAGCTAGTTTTACGAGGTGAGTATTAGTATCTTCTCCGTGTTCCTTGCTGTTTGTTCCGATCAATAAACCGCTGAAAGTACATCGGCGACTGCGGTTCTCCTTTTCTTTTTCACTTCACCCGAGGCGCAGCATATCGAAAGCTCGATAGTAAGTTAAATATTTTGGATCATAAAACAAAGCATATCCTTGTCCATATTATTCCACGTTACATAAATTATTTAATAAAATATTATTGTAGCAAAATTAGAATCCTTCTTCCTAATCTTCATGGGTTTTTTTTTCTTGTTTTTATTCGATTTCAATTTTAAAACGTAAACATTTCCATCCCGGCTGTCTGTCTAATCTGAAGTTCTTTGGGTTTTAGGAGAAAAGGGAAGAAACTTTTCCAGAGGTTGAAAAATGTCAAAAGCCACGATCAGAAGGGGCAGTCAATTTCACTTGTAGTACCCGCAGCTCTCTCCAGTTTGAGTCTCAACGAGGAGGCTTCTTCACCAAGTGAACCCACCGACAGTAGAAACATGTCTGAGGACCAGCTTGACAAGAGCCCATCTGAGATAGCGTCAGAAGCTTCCGGAGGAGCTCTCGGCGTGGCCGCCACCTTTTGCTGCGGAGCTCCAGACGTCTCCACTCAAGTGAATACGAATGAGGTGCAGTCCTCTTCTGTGGGGAGTCGGACTGCAGGTATCTACAAGCGTCTGATGTTGAATACAGTCATGAGTGTTTTCAAAAGAAATAATACACGTTCTCTTTTGAAATCTCCAGTGCCTGGCAGATCCTCAGCTGAAAGTCCAAAGTGTGTCATGTTTGTGCGGCTGCGGGTTCAGTCGACTGCAGGAAGGAAAAAGCGTGCTGGAGGATTTCAGTTTGGCACGGCTGCCAGACGAGAAGCTTGGATCGCCCTTTCGCAGGAGAGGTACACTGACTCATGACATGGAGGTGGGCTGGTACATAAATATATGAGAGCAGGCACACGTATAATGTGGCGTTTGGTCCTTGGAAGGGACTTAAATACTACATTCCCCACAAGAAACTCTTCATGATTTCTGTGATGGACATATGGTGTCAGAAGTGGGACGCTGAGCCGCACTATTTCTACTTTCAAGGAGTGTCTGACTAATGGTTTCCTAAATGGGATGCTTAGCCATAAGGTCATGTGTGATGTGCCACAAGTTTGAAATCCCCTTTGAAAAATGGCCATCCATGATGTACCGGCCTATACAAGATTCACCTTGTGTGTGATAGATAGATATAAAATGCAGAAAAATTATCTGTTGAACTCTGTATGGTAGTGTTTTAAAACATATTTCATGGGTTTGAGGTCAGGGCTCGCGATCATCCACACAATATATTGTGTTCTTTGCAAGCGTAAAATTGTCTAAAATGTCTTTTCTCAAAATTGTAAATTCAAGGCTCGACAGGACAACAAACCAACCCCGGAGTGTATCGTCCTGTCTGAGTTAATGTTTCAACACAGAACAACGTGACTAACTGGAACGCTAAAATCCTAAATTGCATTCGGGGGGCCGCTCAGATTGTCCATTCAACCACTTGTTTGGCAGCTTGTTGACACAGCTGCTAACCTGTTTGTGCACCCGAGCTGTCCTCAATAACGACTTTCTGTCCTCCCGCTCAGCTCCAATGAGCTGCATGCCTTTCTCGAGCACCGTCGACCCGACTTGTGTCTGCTCAAGGGCGGAGGAGGAGGAGGAGGAGACGACAGGGAGGCGGATCCCAACGAAGAGGAGTTTGTCCTGGTGGAGGACAATGACGACAATGATGGGAACGACGAGGAGGAGGAGGAGGAGGATGTGTTACAGAAGCAACACAACTCGGGAGATGACTGGGAAGTGAGTGAGTGGTTTGTTTTTGAAGACGCTGCCGATCATGGCTGTGTCTCTTTGAAGATAGTTGAATGAAGTTGCGTTCTCTTTGCAGATGGTATTGATGGAGGACAACAGGGACAAGCCAGGCCAGCTCACCGACCGGGACCCGGAAGGACTGAACGCCATTGTGGAGAACAGCCACATTTTAGAAGCCTCACATGTCAGAGAGGTCAGTGAGCCACATGCACGGGCCTCACATGTGTACTTCTTAAGCATTGCTCTTATCTCAACACGTTATGAATAAAGAAACAAAATATACCGCCCCACTTCCATATTAATTCTTCTCATCACCTCATCTTTTCTCAGCTGTCTAAGGAGCTGCCCCCAAAGACGGTGGGCCACGCCTGGCAGCTGGCGTACAGCACGTCTCGCCACGGCGCCAGTCTCAAGTCCCTCTACCGGAAATTGAGCGCCTCGGATTCGCCCACTCTCGTCGTCATCAAAGACGCCCTGGAAGAGGTGTGAAGTCTCTGCTTTACCGCATCTTAGACGAACATAACGACGACCACTCGTGCCGGAACCTCCCTTTTCTTTCTGCAGGTATTCGGGGCTTTCCTCTCACACCCGCTGAGGCTCAGTGAGACGTTTTACGGCACGGGAGAAACCTTTCTCTTCATGTTGCATCCTCGATTCAAGGTAATTATCATTTTGTGCGGTATGAACTGAAGTTTTTAATTGCAAACCTGCACTGCGAGTTTGTGTATTTTCCATCATTCCACAGTGCTTCAGATGGACTGGAGAGAATTCCTTTTTCATTAAAGGCGACTTGGACTCATTCGCCATTGGTGGAGGAAGGTAAAATTTGCAATGAAC
>NW_017805276.1:1671735-1673889 GCF_001891065.2 Hippocampus comes
AAATAAAACGGCGGATTTCCGCGGATCCGCGGAAAATTGCCATGTATGAATGAACTAATGCACAAATGGATTTGGGAGCTTGGGGGGGGGGGGTCCACCTACACTCCACTATTTGCTGAAAACTCACCTATCTGCTGTTTTTGCCATGTCTAAAACTTTGCTTTGCCGTCTTCATGTCAACCAGCTACAATGGTGCCTTTTTAATTGGACGCCAATTAATCAGACTTTTATTCACAAATTATTATTTGAAGTTCACCTGCACATTCTAGTATCTAATATCCCCTCCCCTCCCCCCCTCTCCCCGCAGCGGTCACTTTGGTCTGTGGGTGGATGAGAATCTATACCTGGGCCACAGCAGCCCTTGTTACACCTTCAATAACTGTTGCCTCTCAGAAACCGACGACTTCCGAGTCATGGAGCTGGAGGTGTGGACGTTCAGCTGAGGCGTCTCATTGTTCACTTGCCACAATCGGCACTGTGTTCCAACACGGTTGTCCTTTCATGGTACCAGTCAGGTCAAACCGTTGGATTTATTCATACGGTCAAACGGATCAGGATGATTGGGACTTTTGAGCACTGGCTGCTGGAGGGACATTTTAATGGATGACTCATTCCTGCGAGCACGCTCTTGAAAGACTTTGCACTTTGCTCCATGTTTGAATTTGTCGTCACTTATGATGTGAACAACTCTGCATCTTCATGCCCAGCCCTGTAACCACATTAGCTTGTAAAAGACAGTCGTGAACAGTATTATATCATGTGGACTAATACTAATGTATTAGGTATGATCATGCTCCCCTCTGCACAGGATGTCATCAAAAAGTGTCACATGCTGCATAAAATAAATATATTATCTCTTCTTACGAGTTGATCACAATTTGCTCAATTTTAGGCTCACATCCGATGCTGCTAAAAAAAATTGTGTATTAAAAGTTTAGATTAGACTCACTAGCTACATTCGATACATTTGCACAATCTAATGTGGACTTAGGCAAAGTACAGCCAGGGGCCTCGGCCCAGTAAAATGTGGTGCTTTTATTTTGAAAGTTATGCTTTTATTTTATGTGCACAACTATCTTTTTAATCACAGTTCTTGTGAGACATTTTAAATCTAATGTGTGTATGGTGTGTTAAAAGATCACACTTCATGCTTGAAAAAAAAAAAACTTTTTTTTTTTTTGTACAAAAAGTGTCAGAATCACAGTGTTTTACTGTTAAATTCAAAATTCTCTCATTTAGGAGAATTAACAACAGACCTGAACAATTTGTCTTCTGCTCAGGGTCAAACAAAATGAGACAAATTAAACAGTCACACATTTTCTTCTTCTTTTTTTTTTTGTAACAGGAAATAAGACCAAGGTCCTTTGAGTACAACCACAGGCAAACAGTGTCATTTTGCTAAATTGCTTCCTTTGAGATGAATCGGTGAGAAACAGGCAACTTGTCAGATTGATTTGCAACTGTTTGCTCTTTTAGCTGCGAGTCAACAACTATAAATTATAACAATGTTCTTTGGTGTAGTGTATCTTCCCCTCTGGCAAACGAAAACAGTACCAAAAACAAAACATGAAATACACACAAAATATGCAGCTAAGAAAAACATTCATAAAAGTTATCCAAAAAAATGCTCGTGCTGCTCTTGTTAGTGAGTTTTGCTTCTTTGCATTGCACAGAGCTATCAGAAGGCTACTAAATATTCTGACCATGCCTGAATTCCGCATATTTTGCGCCACAGACCGATGGGAGACTTCTCTTGCTGCATCAGTCTGCGACGATTGAGTAACATAGGGGTGTTTCCTCTAGCAGACGCTTCATCAGCAACGATCATCAGGTTCTGCCCGGCCCCAGAAGAGCTTTCAGGCAGCACCGTCACAAACTGCTGAAAGGCGCCCAGAGGCCACACTTCCACCTCCTCTTCTGGAGGCTTTGACTACTCGCAAAAAAATAGCGATATTCAACTTTGGTCAAATTTCCAGATGAACCTAAAATGCACTACAATCATTACGGGTTAACTTAATGGTGGAGTTTGCGATTTAAAAAAATAAAATAAAAGCTTTTCAGCAGCTCTCAGTGCTTTGCCACTTAAACTCTGGAGAAGCTTTCTCATCACACTTGTTCAGCCACAAGAATGATCTCACACGCACGCACGCGCGC
>NW_017805276.1:1683352-1685148 GCF_001891065.2 Hippocampus comes
AATTGACATGTATGAATGAACTAATACACAACAGGATTTGGGAGCTTGGGGGGGGGGGGTCCACCTACACTCCACTATTTGCTGAAAACTCACCTATCTGCTGTTTTTGCCATGTCTAAAACTTTGCTTTGCCGTCTTCATGTCAACCAGCTACAATGGTGCCTTTTTAATTGGACGCCAATTAATCAGACTTTTATTCACAAATTATTATTTGAAGTTCACCTGCACATTCTAGTATCTAATATCCCCTCCCCTCCCCCCCTCTCCCCGCAGCGGTCACTTTGGTCTGTGGGTGGATGAGAATCTATACCTGGGCCACAGCAGCCCTTGTTACACCTTCAATAACTGTTGCCTCTCAGAAACCGACGACTTCCGAGTCATGGAGCTGGAGGTGTGGACGTTCAGCTGAGGCGTCTCATTGTTCACTTGCCACAATCGGCACTGTGTTCCAACACGGTTGTCCTTTCATGGTACCAGTCAGGTCAAACCGTTGGATTTATTCATACGGTCAAACGGATCAGGATGATTGGGACTTTTGAGCACTGGCTGCTGGAGGGACATTTTAATGGATGACTCATTCCTGCGAGCACGCTCTTGAAAGACTTTGCACTTTGCTCCATGTTTGAATTTGTCGTCACTTATGATGTGAACAACTCTGCATCTTCATGCCCAGCCCTGTAACCACATTAGCTTGTAAAAGACAGTCGTGAACAGTATTATATCATGTGGACTAATACTAATGTATTAGGTATGATCATGCTCCCCTCTGCACAGGATGTCATCAAAAAGTGTCACATGCTGCATAAAATAAATATATTATCTCTTCTTACGAGTTGATCACAATTTGCTCAATTTTAGGCTCACATCCGATGCTGCTAAAAAAAATTGTGTATTAAAAGTTTAGATTAGACTCACTAGCTACATTCGATACATTTGCACAATCTAATGTGGACTTAGGCAAAGTACAGCCAGGGGCCTCGGCCCAGTAAAATGTGGTGCTTTTATTTTGAAAGTTATGCTTTTATTTTATGTGCACAACTATCTTTTTAATCACAGTTCTTGTGAGACATTTTAAATCTAATGTGTGTATGGTGTGTTAAAAGATCACACTTCATGCTTGAAAAAAAAAAAACTTTTTTTTTTTTTGTACAAAAAGTGTCAGAATCACAGTGTTTTACTGTTAAATTCAAAATTCTCTCATTTAGGAGAATTAACAACAGACCTGAACAATTTGTCTTCTGCTCAGGGTCAAACAAAATGAGACAAATTAAACAGTCACACATTTTCTTCTTCTTTTTTTTTTTGTAACAGGAAATAAGACCAAGGTCCTTTGAGTACAACCACAGGCAAACAGTGTCATTTTGCTAAATTGCTTCCTTTGAGATGAATCGGTGAGAAACAGGCAACTTGTCAGATTGATTTGCAACTGTTTGCTCTTTTAGCTGCGAGTCAACAACTATAAATTATAACAATGTTCTTTGGTGTAGTGTATCTTCCCCTCTGGCAAACGAAAACAGTACCAAAAACAAAACATGAAATACAAAATATGCAGCTAAGAAAAACATTCATAAAAGTTATCCAAAAAAATGCTCGTGCTGCTCTTGTTAGTGAGTTTTGCTTCTTTGCATTGCACAGAGCTATCAGAAGTCTAAATATTCTGACCGTGCCTGAATTCTGCATATTTTGCGCCACAGACCGATGGGAGACTTCTCCTGCTGCATCAGTCCGCGACAATTGAGTAACATAGGGGTGTTTCCTCTGGCAGACGCTTCATCAGCAACGATCATCAGGTTCTG
>NW_017805277.1:0-12750 GCF_001891065.2 Hippocampus comes
TTTTGCTGTGTTTTATTGTTTTGGCGGGTGTCATTATTTTTTTCTTTAATCGAATCTGTCTGGAGATTAGTAGGTTGATCCTGATGGATTATCCGGGTTTCTTCCCACCCACACCACAGAAGATGTGCGCCCCACTCCGGCAGTTATTACTTGTAAAGACAGCCTGAAGCTAATTTGTACTGGCTGACATGATGGAAAATGTCAAATACAGCATTCGAATCCTTGCGGCACCTTTTACTATTTTGTTGTTTATAGTTACACAAAAACAAAACCTCTTCATGCATCCAATGGCAATTAGAAAGGTCACCAACCACTAGACAGTGTATAACAAAATACACTTAACTCCATCTATTTTACTTGCTTGTTTGTTCCCTGACATCTCTAAAAGTGCATTTAAAACTCATCTACTGGGCCAGTCTGTCTTCTTGAATGTCTTAACTGTCCTACTGATTGTTCTATTATAACTAGTGATGTTCTATTAAAGGCGGGTCGTTTTAGTGGTTTTAGTGCGTCGACCTCACACTGCAGAGGTACCGGGTTCAATTCCAGCTCCGGCCTTCCTATGTGGAGTTTGCATGTTCTCCCTTGGCCGGCGTGGGTTTTCTCCGGGTACTCCGGTTTCCTCCCACATTCCAAAAACATGCATGGCAGGCTGATTGAACACTCTAATTTGTCCCTAGGTGTGAGTGTGACCGCGGACGGTTGTTTGTCTGTGTGTGCCCTGCGATTAACTGGCAACCGGTTCAGGGGGTCCCCCACCTACTGCCCGAAGACAGCAGGGATAGGCTCCAGCACCCCCCCGCGACCCTTGTGAGGATAAAGCAGATCGGGAAATGAATTAATGAATGAATGTTCTATTAAATTGCAGTATTTGTTGTTGGGTTTTTTCCAGTGATGTTATCATTGCTGCCCATACTACCGAAATAACTTCATTCATCCAGTGATTGCGCCCCGACATGAACAATATGGGCCTAATTTAATCTTCATAGATGACAATGCGGTCATGATCAGGGAAGACTGTTGGAGACTGGTGTACCTCAATAGGAATGGCCCGCACTTTCTCCAGACCTGAATCCTATTGAAAATTAACTCACAATAGACTGGAAATATTGCGTTTGTCTTTGCACTGAAGTCAGCCTCATCTTCATGATTTGTATCTTCTGGATTTGGTTGTTTTGTGGTTTCCTCCAAATCAAATTAGAGGGATTAGAGATCGCAGATCATTTAAATCCCGTACGACTGTCAGGACATAGAAACCATAAGATAAAAGAAGTCTTGTTTTTTATTTTTTTTTACATTGCAAAATCCCCCTTTTAATCATGCAAGATGACAATGGTTCCGTTATCAATAATCACACAGTGGAAAACTAGGTTATTTTACACTTTTATTTCTCCGAAGTGACAAATGGTATGACGCGCAGGTCTAATTAGGCTGTGTGTTTTCTTAAGAACAGCTGGGATCCCTGCATTAGGTCTGGCATGATGCCATCGAATGAGCTGACAGGCGCTACGTACATCTGGGTAGTGAAATTTGCGCTCGTGTTGAAAATCGTGAAAGTCATTCTTAACTTTTCACTTTTTTTGTAAACACGTCAGCTTGATTGCACTTTGATGTGGATGTTGCTTATTTGCTAGGCTAATACAAGATTGTAAATTGGTCATTTTTACAACATTGCTTTCATCGGCTGCTGTCCACTTTCAACGGAGGGGTCACACTGGGGATTAGTAGTGATTAGTTGTGGGGTGCAGGTTTGTGATAGGGCAAACATCCTTCGGTTACACCATTGGGTTTGCGGGTGGGTGCTTCATTGTCACATAATCTTCTGCTCTGTCTACGTGGCTCGTGCCTAGTCCGCCGTCTCTTCGGTGTTTGGCACTACTGTAGTTAGAGTAGCTTTTGACTGTGTGGATACAGCGATATTGACGTCATTTCATGCTGTCTTCACTCTCGGTTGATTTGCTGTCAGCGACTGTTGTGGCAGCGAGAGGCAGACATGCTGTGTGATGAGGGATTTAAATTTATGACAATGCTAGGCGAGATGTGGTCAGAAGTTAAAGAAGGCAATCAAAGCATGTGTTGACAGCCTCGCTGAAAAGACCCCTCTTTCCACCAAGCGGTAATACCATAGTTATGTATGGTTTGGCATTTTTTGTAATATACAGTTTATTCAACCCCGTCTTTTTCACTTATTTATTTCTTTTTTTTTTAACATATGCTGAAACAGATTAAGGTCATAAAGCTTTTTTTTTAAAAATCCTCCACCATGCACTCACTGACTCCAATGCTGGTATGAGCAGATTGGAAAGAGGAAAAAAAAAACTATACAATCATCAAAGTTTTTTATTATTAGGGTTTTTTTTTTTAGGTATTTTTAGTTTTTGAGATGGATTTCAGGGCTCTTGACATTTCTAATTATTCTTTACAAATCAAATCATAACGCACTTCTTGGAGGAGAACCAGAAGTGTTGTTTTGTTCACAAACTGACACAACAGCAATGCAACAATTGGAAGGTGCAATCAATTCACACTTCAGATGATGCAATCATTATCTTCAAATAAACTAAATGTAATTGATAAGCCACAATTATTGCAACCGCACAACCAGAGTAAGTTAAAGTGTCGCGCTCCTTCATTCTATATTGACTTGGTGTGTGTGGAAGATGGTTTTCATCATGTTAAGCCATAGCCAAGCTTTTCTTTATTACCACACAATCAATGTATGAGTTATTTCCTCGGTGAGTTTCTCTATTTTGATAAATGACCCCGACTGCAAAAGCCCCCCTGGGGATGTTCTACCTCGCAGTCCCCATTTCTCTTAATATGTACAATTGAGAGCTTCGGCTTTCCACACCGTGCAAAGCACTCCAGTTTATGAAATCCTATTGACCTTAACATTAACCTTCAACCAATCACTCTTTCTTAAATCATTTCATTCATCCCCCACTTCCAGGTTAGACAATACACGTGCTGTGTAAATCATAGCTCCCTTTTCCTAAGTCCCATTACCATAGCAAATGGCGTATGAGATTCTGGCCCTTGGCAGGAGCACAAGCAGGTTTTTAAAAACGACAAGACTAAAGCTGCATCAGTAGAAGAGGTCAAAGGGCATTCGTGACCCTGCTGGTGGAGCACTTCTGTGTGGTCAAGCGGGGTCACCGGATCAGAGAAGAAAAGTGGGAGGTCAGGCCAAAATGACAGCACACCACCAATAGAATGGCAACGCATCCATCCAAAGTGAGAGCGCGACACATCACGTCCATTCGTCTTGTCCCCACCTTCCACTTAATTCTCTCGTTCTGGAGTCCCACTTGTGTAGTTTAACAGTTTTGTTGTATAAAATCCCACCAAACATCCTCGGAGCGTATTCTGTGTTTCATTTGGTCGGACAGAATTTTAAAAGAAAATGACTGACTTGGAGAGATATACGATGTTTGCCTCATTTGTTATTTCGATCATAAAGCATGATGTTGTTTCACTCCTCCATCTGTTGTCACTCATAGCGTGTTAGCACATTCCAATATGAAACTGCTATTTGGGAGAATTCTTCCTGTGTGTCCTCCCGAGGGTCCAAAGTGATTTGTGTGTGTGAGACAGGTGCTCGTACAAATATATGCGCGCCCGAGGCATGCCGGAGTTGTTATCGCCGTGAAATCAAGGTCACCACTTTTACCGATGAGAAACTTGGCTTCATTCTCATCATACCAACACGTCGTTTTTTTTTTTTTTAAAGCCAGTATCAACCACGGAGGCATTTCCGTCATCAAATCAACCTCTTCCAATAATGCCGACCAGAAATGCTGTTGCCATGAATCACTTTAGATTCATAAACAAATACACGCATGTCTAAAAATGTCTTTCCCATACATGGAAATTGTATTTTTGAATTAGGTTTTAGACAAAATCTGTTGTTGTGAACAATTAGGACTTTGCGCACATCTGAAAAGAACTTTTCCAAACAAGTTGCAGTTGACACGCAAATATTGTTGTGATGAATTACTCTCAAATCACACAATGTCAAAATTTACCATGGCTAAAAGCAACTCTCCGATGTGAGGAAACTGTTGGGGTTTTTTTTTGTTGTTTTTTTTTTTTTTTTTTTTTAGAAGCAACTTGTTGTGAAGCAACGGATGAAATCTGAATTGCTCATGTAATGTCTGTGAAGCAGTGAAGGCGACTCGGTGTGATTTGTGATGAGATCAGTGAGTCTGGAATGTGGCAAGCTTAATGTGTGTCTGATGAAGGGTTGAGCCAATTTTTTTTTTTTTTTGGTGTAGTTAACAGCAGACATGAACGGTTCATCTTCATTCTGAAGAGATTGTTAATCGACCATTGCTCGTACTAGTTTCATCATCGAAGCAAATGCTACAGTGTATTCTCTTTCTTTTTCGGCTACATGAGGGCATTGGCAAATTGTCTAATTGATTCCTTGCTCCTGTATTAGGACAGACTTACATATTTTGCATGTCGGAATGCTCCTGGTCTCCTTTTTAGTCAAATAGTTCACCACGCTTGAGGCGATGCGCCACTTTACTACTATTGTGCAGCGGCAAAGTAGTTTTTAAATTATTATTTTTTTAAATCCACTAAATCATGCAGCTGTCTTGTTGTCATGTTTAAGGTAAAAAATATTTCTTATGTCTATTGATCGGGGGATTGAACTGCCGACACCTTTTTCACAGGCTGCATTCTTAACCTCCTGATCATGTCGATTGTGTTTGAAAGTGTATGGCATTCGATGTATCGCACTTTCAGGTTTGGATTCGGGTTCAAAATTCTTTGACCAATCTATCCCTTTATGATGCCTGACTCCATTCTTGCTTCCTCACAAATTGCACACAACCACTCCATTTGCTCTCTTGAAAGCACCCGCCTCCAACTCGATTTCCCCCCATTTCCCAGACGTGCTTAAAAGCATGCCGGCTTCCGTGTCTGAGCGCACACCGAATGCTAGTACACTGTACACTATCAGCTGACAAGATCTCCAAGGAGCTTGTCCTTGATCGCGGTCTCTTGTCATTGGCACAAAGGTTTCAGCCAAGCTGCAGCATGGAAACGCTTAAAGAGGCTGAAGCATGGCCCTCACCCTGACCGCTGCACGCCACTCCTAAAACACAAGCATGTGTAAAGGATTTGGGTGGATAATGACTTCACCGAAGGCAGGCGTGACCAATAACTGTGTTCATGACGGGGGGGCGGTTAAAATAAGACATGATTACGCTCTCTTTTGTTTTTGCGGGGTGCTCAGTGTAATCGGATAATTGATATTGCCTTGAGAAAGCCACAATTGTGTTTTGCGGATTTATTTACCCCAATATTTGACAATGACCAAGGTCAAAGTAGTAATTAGTCTTCAACCGTCATTCAAACCCGCTGTTTTGGTTTGCGGTGGAGTTTAAATGAGCTCTGTACTGAACTTGATTTTTTTTTCCCCCCCTAATGGAAAAGGGATGCATTTAATTGTCCTAAGTGGATGACAAACCCGTCAACTAACTGGGAGACAGCATCCATCAGAGGCTTAGCCAAGATTTGAGGAAACGGTAACTATAGCGGCAGAAAAAGGTTTCCTTGTCAGGTTTATTTTAGTATGACGCGTTTCAACATTGTTGTGTGCAACAGCTGGAGGGTTTTTTTTAGCGGGCAACTTGTCCAAGGTGTACCCTGCCTCTCGCCCAAAGTCAGCTGGGATCGGCTCCTGCACACCTGCGACCCTAATTAGGATCTAAAGTGTAGAAAATGGATGGATGGAGTGTGCATGGTTTTTCCTGTTACAGTAATTAACATGCCATTGGATATTCCATCTCATATTGAGAGATGTTTGTCATATTTAGCCACAGTTATGCAGCCAAACAAGTCTTGAGACCAAGGCCAAAATATGAGAAAATATCTCATCAGCATATGATGCAACATCGTTCTACAACACTGTTTATAAATCATATGTTCTACACACATACATAAACTGGATGACACATTTTATGTCCACAAGGTCCGTTAGTAAATGACAGTGTTGGGAAGGTAATGCATTTGTCATATGAAACATGCACATGTACTCATAAGCAGCTACTTAAATCCTGTACCTGTTAAACCTGAAGTTATCGCCACCAAATGTCGCTTTATTTGGTAACGTCATATGTCAGCAATGACTATGTTTTACTGCTCCCCAAACGGACCGTATACTAAAAGGATTTTCCTCTTAATCCCAAACAGACCCTCAGTGTCAGTCGAAGTGATGAAAGATTACAGCGAGCTACATCCATCAGCCTCCATACACACATACAGCGTGATATACAACAGCGTTTCCTCGTCCTCTAAGAACCCCCGCCATGCCCAATGGATCTTCTGAAATCGCCGCTTCCACAGGAGGACAACTGCAGGTAAACTTTACAGCCGGGCCAGGTTACTATATGAAAGCCTTTCTTTCACCAGAAGAAATGATCAGCATACTCGTGCGACTAAAGTTGGAGTGTGATTTTAAGAAATACCAAGATGCATACATTCATCGAAATTCATCCGAATCTTTGAAAATATTTTTCGATGCACTTCGTTCTCTTAGCTTTACATTTCTGAAGAAGATTTGTCCAAACATTGGCCAAGCGTGCTGCATGGGAGGTTGCCATGAATCTTGAGGGAACAACGGAAGTCTGGTTTGTGCTTTGGTAACCAAGTGAAGACTTGCAAGACTTTGCAAGCACATCACCTGAAAAGGGCTGTAACAAAAATGCGAATCTATCAGTGCCGAGGCCAAACTCCCTTTTTCTTACTTTTGTCTGTTTATTGTGCAAACCCTGCTGACAGCGTATGTGCGCATGTTTGACGGAATCATTTATTTGCCGTCTGTAACAGAGCAAGGATTTAATCCAAACAGGATGCTTCTGTATGCCCTTGTTGTGAAATTGCACTTCATGATTCATCCATCATCAATTACAAAAACAGTAAGATAAAACTAACATTTTGGTTTTCTTCAGGCTGAGCCCAGTTGCAAAAGAGGCTAGATTACAACAGTAAAACCTTGATATATACACCCATGCATGCTTTAAAGAAATATTTAGTTTAAAAAAAAAATTACAATCCTGAGCCACACTTAGTGCATATTTCTGAGTTAGTTTTCTCAGCACATCTTTTCTCACATTAGTGATTTATCTCCTCAGGTAATGCTCCTAACCTCCTTGTATTAATACAAATAGGACTGAAAAACAACTTTTTCCTTGTCAGTGTCACCATATAAACGTCACTCCAGTTCAATAAATCAATTGGAGTACGACCAGAAGTGCAGTGTATCTTGGAAAGTACCTCTTTCCAACCACTAAGGTGCTGGAGCATCTCCCATCCGTCTTCGGGCAGTAGGCGGGGGACACCCTGAACCGGTTGCCAGCCAATCGCAGGGCACACACAGACAAACAACCGTCCGCGCTCACACTCACACCGTGGGACAGTTTAGAGTGTTCAATCAGCCTGCCATACATGTTTTTGGAATGTGGGAGGAAACCGGAGTACCCAGAGAAAACCCACGCCGGCCCAGGGAGAACTTGCAAACTCCACACAGGAAGGCCGAAGCTGGAATTGAAACCGGTACCTCTGCACTGTGAGGTTGATGTGCTAACCACTGGATCACCGGGCTGCTGCCGCCCATGCAAATCAAGTCTGATGTCATGAACATACGTTTATCTTCGTGATCGTGTGGCAAACACCGGACATGGGTTTTCCAAACCTAATTGCAATGAAGTTGGGGCATTGTGTTAAACATATATATATATATATATATATATATATATATACATATATTTTTTTTTTAAATCCAATGAAGTTGGGATAATGTGTTAAACAATAACAACAGAATGCAA
This sequence comes from Hippocampus comes, assembly GCF_001891065.2. NCBI lineage: Eukaryota > Metazoa > Chordata > Actinopteri > Syngnathiformes > Syngnathidae > Hippocampus > Hippocampus comes. The sequence goes on from NW_017805277.1 coordinate 7,839, forward strand.
TGATTTGCAAATCATGTTCAACCTCCATTTCATTGGATATACTACAAAGACAAGATATGTTCAAACTGATAAACTTTCGTTTATACCAAATAATCATTAACTCCAAATTTTATGATCGCAACACCTTCCAATAAAAATGGGACAGGTGGCAAAAAAGACTGAGAAAGTTGAGGAATGCTCATCAAACACTTGTTTGGAACATCCCACAGGTGAACAGGCTAACTGAGAACAGGTGGGCGCCATGATTGGGTATAAAAGGAGCTTTCCTGAAATTGCTCAATCACCCGCAAGCAACGATGGAGTGAGGTTTATCTTTTTGTGAGCAAGTGCTTAAAAAAATTGACGAAGGATTTAAGGACAATGTTCCTCAACGTGCAATTGCAAGGAATTTAGGGATTTCATCATCTACAGTCCATAATATCATCAAAAGGTTCAATCCCTCAGCTGGCACTGCTTCAAAAACAGACATCAATGTGTAAAGGATATTCTCACGTAGCCGCAGGAACATGATTTTCAAATCACTGTAGACTGTTTTTTATTTGTGTTTAACACAACTTCCCAACTTGAGTAGAATTGGACTTGGAAGTACAGTACACACATACAGAATGCAGTGTTATAAAAACTGGTTTTGACAAACACCAGATACACCACATTGGACTGACAGGCACTTGAGGAGAAGCCGGGAAGGCGGGAGGCACAGATGTTTCTCTGTAAGCAGTCAAGTGGCAGAAGCTAATGATGACGATGATGAGGAGCAGTAGGAGAAGTAGGATGAGGTGAAAGGCAAAGATGACTACAGGGTGAAAGGATGTGTGCGGGTTCACAAGTCAGGTTGAAGTGACACTCAAAAAAAATCTAACTTAAATATAAACCACCTTCACATGAGGCTCGTATACAGCCTTAGCAAGCATGCTAGCCTAAACAACACGTTAGCACAAATGGATGTGGCAATCAAATGTGCACATTAACAATGTATGCAAACTGTAGAAGTCATAAAGCACACCTTTTGGCATTTACGCAAAGTTATAAAGGTTAGGGAGTATTGGCAAATTTCAATGGAAATCAGACAAACATACGTGTTCAGTTTGACTTTGACTGTGCACAAATTGACAGTTTGTACCATTGATTAATTATCTCTTGAGGCAAAAATATTTTAATTTAAGGCAAACATCTTCTTGAAATGAATTATGTTTGCCTTTAGATGCCTTTGGAACACAACCTGATTTGTCTTGAAGCTTAAAATGAAATGCTGGTGTGGTATTGGAGGACAAATCAAGGCATTACCGGGGTGTTTGGGACTCGTTGTCGGAGAATGTCTGTCCAAGAGGATTCACTTGAACTTTTAGTGACCATAACAGCCAAACTGGAGATGGCGCTCGAGGACATTTCAGGACAATTCATTCGAAAGGCACCATGCAATAATTTTAGATTGGATAAAAGTGTTCGACTATTCTGACACACTTGCTGACAATACCTTAAATGCCACAAATAACCTAGATATTAAGCCAGAAACAAGCGAAACGGGCACCTAAACACAAAAATGTCTTTGTTAGAGACTGTAAGAAGATTTACATAGATTACCTTGGGCCCTACTAAGAGACGGAGTGTGTATGTATTCATGTGTGCTTGTGTGCAAGGGACTCGCGGCTCATTCCAAAACGCCTCCGCTGTGTCTGAACAAATGTACAGTAGGGGGGCTGCACTCAAAGTGAAACTTGGATGGGAGAGGACAGACTGTGAGCAATACTGAAGACGAGAGAAAAATACCAACTTTGATTACTTTGATAGGATTTTTTTTAGCTAGTTAGGACCACAAAGTAGCCTACAAATAAATGACCACATGACAAACGCAATTAGGTTATGTCCAAGAATTTTCCAAAAAAAAATTTTGTCACAAAGTAAATATTTCCGTTAAAAAAATGATACAGTCTGGTTCTCATCAGTAATATTCACCACCATCTTCCAGATGAAGAAACCATTTCAAATCAGCCACACCACATTTTTCTTTTTCATTCAACAATTCAGTCTGACAGGAACAAGTCAGGAAGTCTGACAATTCATTCGGTACACTTGCACAAGCCAGTTAAACTGTTAACATGCACAGTTTAGCCCCAGAAGTATTCATTTGATTGTAGATCATGTATTATTGTGGTTGCAGTTTGATGTAGTGCAGAAATATTACTGGTAGTGTATGCATGTGAGTTTCCATTTGCTTAAGTGTGTGTGTGTGTGTGTGTGTGTGTGTGTGTGTGAGAGAGACTGATTAACAACTGGGTCATTATTGAGTCACAAACCTCACCGGGGTTGAATTAGACCAGGCTAAGAGGCTTCAAGCATCACATCACGGCTTTTAATGCACGTGTCCTCGAGCTAGAGGTCAGCTATGTTTCCAGAATGTTACCCTAGCAACTTTCTGATCACCAACTATTTTAGATAGCATAAAAAAAAAAAACATCACAGGTTAGATTTTTTGGGGCCGGGGGAAGATTCCCTGCTTTCATGGGCGACTCAGGGAACATTTGTTGGATTATGGTGGAGATTGCCTGCAGGATTTCTGGCATCTCTACAGCTACAGGTAGGATATATGATGACTGGTTATTTCTGATGGAACAAGACACACTACAGAATGTCACTACAATGTGCTCTGTTGCTCATAAGATTCTTTCGCAGAGGGTCTGAATTTCATGAGGCAAGGAGTGTTGCAACATGCTGTTCAAAGATGTTATCTGATGCTGAATCAGTGCTGGGACAGCACTCATCCATATTAAACAATACTTTTTCAAAAGTCAGCTCTGATAAAATAATTCGCCTGCTGCTTTGAACAGTTACTGTTATCCACCAAACCCTTGACAAAGAAAATAACCCAAATTCAGATTTCTGGTCCAGTCAAAAGGTTTAATGGTGCGAAATTTTTACTTGCAAAGGTCATTCTCAATGCGTGTTCACTTAAAATCTCAGGTTCATTGTCAGTCTTGCTAAGAGTTACCAAGGGATCCACTTTGAAAACACAATGAAGCTGAATCGTCCAACATCCAGTACATACACTGGAAACAACGTAAGGTACACCTGAACACTCTAATGTCAGTGAGAGTGAATTAACGATTAGGTTCTCTGATTATCTTCACAAATAGTGTCACACAATAGAACTACAACTAAATAAACTCATTCAACTATTTAATTAAGCCACAAGTGAGCATTAGTGAAGTGGCCAGTGAGACTACAAATTGTCATTGCAGGAGGTTAAGAAGTTAACTGTGAGTCACACACCACAGAGTCACATGCCGATTGAAATATTCATTCCAGTGGGACTGCAGGACTGGCGCTGAGGAACGAGAATGAGGGCAGTGGCGTGAAATGAAGCTCAAGCGTTCTCAACAAGTTGTTATGATTAAAAATGCGTCAACACCAACTTTGTGCTAATTCAGATTACATTCACAAAAAAAAAAAACGCCAACATCACAACACTTGTATCACTATAGGACACTTGTGTCAGAATGCAGCATAAGTCCATACTATGCTCCAAGCATGTGGATTTTTTTTTTTGTTTTTCTTTGACCAAAAATGCATGGTCTTTTGCAAGTGTGTCTTCGAATACAACAAAAGCACAAGTAAACAAGAAAGAGTGAAACAGAGATTTGCTCATTTTAGCTTGGCGACAACATCCAATCCCTTATGATACAAACTCGCTGTTAGCCTCATTAGCCGCTGCAACTGAAACAGTTGCCAACTCTGCTCATTTACACAGACGTGCACCATACAGCTAATGTCTCTGCATCCAGCAGGTTTACTGGCCTTATTTCAGCTCATGTGGTTTTATACACTCATGAGCTTACCGTGCGTTTACCTTTATGTGTCTGTGTGTCTTCTATGGACAATTACATAGGGTGCACTTTAATGTTGACTGGTCTGTATGTATACAGTGTTTATTCCTCTCACACCCTATAAATGAGTAGCAAGCTACTAGGAGCATTCTCTTGATTTCCCTCTGGTGCTGATTGTATCGCTATATTTCTGCTAAGACGCCCATAGAAACTGTTTCCATGTGTAGTCAGCGAGGCGCTTTAGCCATGCTTACCTCACCCAAACTTCCATGGCAAAATGGTATCTAACTTTAGAGGGAATCATTTTTCTTATATTGAAATCACAATTGGCTTCCAGCATGTTCACAGTCATGCAATCTTGTTACATAGATTGTATTCAGTTTTCAAATTATCCCACACAAACAAACCACCTTCACATGAGGCCCATCACTGGTATTAGCTAACATAGTAGTGCAAATAGCAAGATGTCACCTATGGGCGAACAAGTGTGCACGCTCCTTACACAAACAGTATTTCATCTTTTACCATGCATCAGGTGAGAAGTACAAACAAACAAGAACCGTCAACAAAATGAGACAAAAGACATGCCAGAATTTAGTCAAAAGCAGAAGAAAAAGTACAACCAATGAATTAAACCTAACAAAAACACAAAGATTCCAACAGATGGCACAAATGAACTCATATACTGTACTGTATATGGTAATATTTTCACTGCTTTGGCTTGAGCACAAAAACAGTGAATAACCAAGAAATTCTGCTAACGACGAAGGATTTGTTGACAAAGAAAATAAATCACGCAAATCTTCAGGAATGCCGAACCACAAATATTCTGCAGTTCAATGTAGTATCAGATTTTTAATTTTATTTTTGCTTTTTATTTTACCATTATTTTGTCAATTTTCATTCAATATTATTTTCTGGATGCAAAGCTTATTTTTTACACATAGGGAAGACTACTGATCCCAAAATTCCCTTTTCCACCATTTGGCCAAATCCCACAGAATGAATTGAATTCATGTTGAATGGAGGTTTTCTTGTTCTATGGTTATCATTACACTTTTCCTTTTGGCCATCACTGGCACCCTTCTGTT
>NW_017805277.1:23914-46816 GCF_001891065.2 Hippocampus comes
GTGTGTGTGTGTGTGTGTGTGTGTGTGAGAGAGACTGATTAACAACTGGGTCATTATTGAGTCACAAACCTCACCGGGGTTGAATTAGACCAGGCTAAGAGGCTTCAAGCATCACATCACGGCTTTTAATGCACGTGTCCTCGAGCTAGAGGTCAGCTATGTTTCCAGAATGTTACCCTAGCAACTTTCTGATCACCAACTATTTTAGATAGCATAAAAAAAAAAAACATCACAGGTTAGATTTTTTGGGGCCGGGGGAAGATTCCCTGCTTTCATGGGCGACTCAGGGAACATTTGTTGGATTATGGTGGAGATTGCCTGCAGGATTTCTGGCATCTCTACAGCTACAGGTAGGATATATGATGACTGGTTATTTCTGATGGAACAAGACACACTACAGAATGTCACTACAATGTGCTCTGTTGCTCATAAGATTCTTTCGCAGAGGGTCTGAATTTCATGAGGCAAGGAGTGTTGCAACATGCTGTTCAAAGATGTTATCTGATGCTGAATCAGTGCTGGGACAGCACTCATCCATATTAAACAATACTTTTTCAAAAGTCAGCTCTGATAAAATAATTCGCCTGCTGCTTTGAACAGTTACTGTTATCCACCAAACCCTTGACAAAGAAAATAACCCAAATTCAGATTTCTGGTCCAGTCAAAAGGTTTAATGGTGCGAAATTTTTACTTGCAAAGGTCATTCTCAATGCGTGTTCACTTAAAATCTCAGGTTCATTGTCAGTCTTGCTAAGAGTTACCAAGGGATCCACTTTGAAAACACAATGAAGCTGAATCGTCCAACATCCAGTACATACACTGGAAACAACGTAAGGTACACCTGAACACTCTAATGTCAGTGAGAGTGAATTAACGATTAGGTTCTCTGATTATCTTCACAAATAGTGTCACACAATAGAACTACAACTAAATAAACTCATTCAACTATTTAATTAAGCCACAAGTGAGCATTAGTGAAGTGGCCAGTGAGACTACAAATTGTCATTGCAGGAGGTTAAGAAGTTAACTGTGAGTCACACACCACAGAGTCACATGCCGATTGAAATATTCATTCCAGTGGGACTGCAGGACTGGCGCTGAGGAACGAGAATGAGGGCAGTGGCGTGAAATGAAGCTCAAGCGTTCTCAACAAGTTGTTATGATTAAAAATGCGTCAACACCAACTTTGTGCTAATTCAGATTACATTCACAAAAAAAAAAAACGCCAACATCACAACACTTGTATCACTATAGGACACTTGTGTCAGAATGCAGCATAAGTCCATACTATGCTCCAAGCATGTGGATTTTTTTTTTTGTTTTTCTTTGACCAAAAATGCATGGTCTTTTGCAAGTGTGTCTTCGAATACAACAAAAGCACAAGTAAACAAGAAAGAGTGAAACAGAGATTTGCTCATTTTAGCTTGGCGACAACATCCAATCCCTTATGATACAAACTCGCTGTTAGCCTCATTAGCCGCTGCAACTGAAACAGTTGCCAACTCTGCTCATTTACACAGACGTGCACCATACAGCTAATGTCTCTGCATCCAGCAGGTTTACTGGCCTTATTTCAGCTCATGTGGTTTTATACACTCATGAGCTTACCGTGCGTTTACCTTTATGTGTCTGTGTGTCTTCTATGGACAATTACATAGGGTGCACTTTAATGTTGACTGGTCTGTATGTATACAGTGTTTATTCCTCTCACACCCTATAAATGAGTAGCAAGCTACTAGGAGCATTCTCTTGATTTCCCTCTGGTGCTGATTGTATCGCTATATTTCTGCTAAGACGCCCATAGAAACTGTTTCCATGTGTAGTCAGCGAGGCGCTTTAGCCATGCTTACCTCACCCAAACTTCCATGGCAAAATGGTATCTAACTTTAGAGGGAATCATTTTTCTTATATTGAAATCACAATTGGACTACAGTAAAGTGTTAAGTTTGTTGTCATCCGAATTTTTACTTGAACGACTGTGTTGTTTGCACTTGAACGTCTCACACCAACGACAACTACCAGACAGCTAAACAAGATTACAGCAACGTAAAACTAAAACACGATTACCCTCCTCATTGTTATGAGGAGAATCAAATTAATTGTCTTTCTGTACTGTTAAATGGTCAATCATTTTAAGGTAATTAGCACTCCAGGCAGCAGATGTCGCTGTTGCTTGTGCCAACGGCAAGCGTTTGCTTTACTGTCAGAATTCTGACATTGGAATCTGCACAACTTGACTGCTTCTTTTTCACTATTTGGTTTCAGGGTGCAGCCAGCTGAATTTGGCTCGGCTCCTCTGTGTCAATTCAAGTTTCGGCCAAGCATCGCTTGTTTCTCGCTGGTCTTCCAAAGTATACTTTCTTTTAGACTAAACAAATGTTGAATGTGATATATAGAACAACAGTATCATTGATCATTCATGAAGTCAGGATGTGAGATAAGAGGGAATGTAAGGATATCATGTTACTAACGGGCGCTGTGTTTAATTCGGGGCTCAAATCGTAATTACGAATACAAGTAAGACATGACCACAATTCGGTGACCATGACATCACTTTCGATGCTACGAATTGTGGCTGTTTACTTCAGGTTCACTAAAGTCAGAGTTCCCCACTAGGCCTCAGACGTAAACCCACTATCCCAGCAGTTCACCAAACTAAGCCCAGGACCCAAAATGGTTCACCAATTGTAAATTTGAGGTGGCCCGATGGTCCAGTGGTTAGCGCGTCGACCTCACAGTGCAGAGGTACCGGGTTCAATTCCAGCTCGGGCCTCCCTGTGTGGAGTTTGCATGTTCTCCCCGGGCCTGCGTGGGTTTTCTCCGGGTACTCCGGTTTCCTCCCACATCCCAAAAACATGCATTACAGGCTTATTGAACACTCCAAATTGTCCCTAGGTGTAAGTGTGAGCGTAGATGGTTGTTCGTCTGTGTGTGCCCTGCAATTGGCTGGCAACCAGTTCAGGGTTGCCCGAAGACAGCTAGGATAGGCTCCAGCACGCCCCGCGACCCTTGTGAGAATAAAGCGGTTCAGAAAATGGATGAATGAATGGCTGGATGGATGGAATTGCGAATGTGCAAAGCAAAAAGGTAAAAGTGCCTTAAATCCGAATAAAATATCAGGATAAAAATACAAATCAGATTTTCAATTATATTTGGGTTTGAGAGGGTGTGACAATGCGGTGGCTCTAATCTAAATAAGCCTCGTTTGTTTTAGAGTCACAGGGAATGTAGGAAAATAGTCGTTGCAAAGACCACTCTTGCAGACAAACGTGTTGCTTGAGAAACAATGAACCAAGTCTGACACCTGGTGGACACAACTTGCTCATCTTCCAAAATGAAATCGGTTGCATTCTGTTCGCAGTGTTGTGTGCTGTCGGAGTGGAGACCCTTCAACAGGGAGACTTCAACAGCCTTGGCATCTACCTGCTGTAAGAACAAAATTGTTGTTTGAAGTGGGGTCCTTCCAAAGGACTTGTGTCGTTTGCTGTTTGTGTCATTCATAGTCAAACTAACGCAGAGCCATGGGAAAGTTTTTCCCAGAGGAGAGCTGCAATCTCTGTTCTCCTCGAGGAGAGCTCATAATTGTTTCTAATGTGTTTTCCAAGAAGAGACGTTCCACGTGATGAGTTTGATCCCGGGGCATTTTTATGGTTCACAAGATGGTAATCTGTTTTTTGAAAGGGGAAGTAATTACTAATCCTTTATTCAGAGAAAAAATCTAAAATCACACACAAGCTGACATGTTTGAGTCTGTTCGAAATTCTGAATGCATGTGGTCCAAAATGATTATATGTTCCTCACCAGAGTGTCGTCTGTTGGCATGATGATATTTGAGTTGGCCTATTTCCTGGATGCACTTCTGCTCATGTGCCTGCCGTGAGTACGCAGCCTGATTATCCGCATTAATACCATAACTTGATAATCCACAAAGGTTGAACTGAGGCAAGTGGGCTCTTGTTTGTTCAAGACGTTTCACTTTTAATTAAAAAAAAAAAAAAAACACCATAGATTTGGTTTTATTGTGGCCCAGTGCAAAGTAGAGCTCACAATCAAACTAAAACAACTAAAACCCTTCAACATCAAACAAAATACAAACAAAACCGTTCATTTGATTGCTCTAATCAATATTTGGCATTGCCACTGTGGTCAACTGTTCTGCTTTCATATCCGTCATGCCCAGAAATTGTGCTGCTGCCTCCATTATTGTCTTTATCTTGTCACAGCTGCTTCATATTCACCGCCATATTGACTGTATGGCATATAAACTGCACAAAACTGACCTTATTCATGAACATTGTGTTGTCATCCACTCTGCACCTTTGGAAACACACATTTTCCCACCGACCTATCACTCAATCTGGCCTGTCCAGCAACTTCTGGGACCTTTCACTAATGACCTATGTTCTCCCCAAATTGGAATCGGCAAGGATTTTGTCCAAGCTAACTGAGGAAATATCATCTTCCCTGATTGGTCTAATTTGATGTCAATCATTCAAATTGACAAAGTACTTAGCATAGGACAAAGCTCAGGTGCAAGCACACAACAACACATTCCACATGCTTTGAGAGTTATGGTTTTATGATGTCATAGTGATACTGAATACAAAATACATATCTTTTATGTGTTTTACTATTTGCATTACATGACATTTTGTCCAAATTCAGACTAAATTCTGGCATGTCCAGGCCTTATTTACATAGATGCCGATGACGAGTTCTCCGCCATCTCTGCAGGTGTCCTCCTGAGTGGCAGCTCTTTACATTATGGGGGAAGATGGCTCAAGTTGGAGGCTTTCAGAAGTTCCTCTATTATTCCATAATGTCTGTAGTCTGTTTCCTGCATCCTGTGTTGGTGTGGCATGCAATTATTCCAGGTAAAATTAAGATGTCCATAAAGTACAACGTATAGCCTCAAACCTTGATTATACCTAAATGCCATTTAGTACATTCAGATACATTTCTACCCTTACAGGGGCAATGCTTCTCGTGACTGCCTTGTTCAACTTCGTACTCAGCAAGAAAACAAAGACCAAAGCCCTGAAGAAGCCTCAGGAGTGTTACAGAAGCCAAGGCCCCAGCACGGTATGTGTAACAGAAGGGGTCGCCTCGGATGGGACCCTCTCCCTCCTTCACATGGTGACGGGAAAAAGAGTTGCTCTGGCAACCAGGGATGAGTGCCACAGCCTGGCCGAGTGTGGAGGAGAGAGTTTCCAAGGCCTGCTGGAGCTGCATCACACAATAAAAGAGAGGAAGACGAGACCGACGTGGATGAGAGGACGGAAGGAGCTTCTGGAGAGAGAGATGGAGGAGATGAGAGAGTTTGGGGATTCAGAGCCAGAAACCACCTCGGATACTGCACCGATGATCACTGACTGATGCTCTCTGCATTCCTTGTCTTAGCAAATGTTGAGTTGGTGCTAAAAATGTACAGTATTTGAAATAAACTACAGATGACCGAAATTACGTTTTTCAACAATGACTAGTAATACATGTATTTATACAGGATGATTACAAAGCCAAGACTAGTTGAGTCTCTTAAATTGAATACAATTGGGTCCAGGTAGGATGCTCGCTGATGTCATTTAAAATTTGTTACAAACGATTGTTGCCGTAGGATCAATATAAAGAAGAGTAATTGCATTCTTAATATAACCAACAGTGTAAAAGCTTGACCTTCACAGGACAGGCATTTTTTTTTTTACTTGTAACTTTTTGACATTTTGAATGGTCATTTTTTTATTCCTTTGTTTACTTGTCTGTCTCACTGTAATCTGTCACAAAAACTAATAAGAGAAGCAGTGACAGATTCACTCATAGTGGGGAGCACCGCCACACCCTTTTACTTTGTCCTTTGGGTTGCAGGAGCTTTGCTCAAACTATAGTAGAAAAGCCATCTCTGAATTAAAAAAAAAAAAAAAAATGCAGCTTCCTTTTTTTTTTCGTCAACAGATGGTCATAAGACCAGCAAACAGAAGAGCAAAGGGCCCTCAGGCAGCTGAGAGGATTCAAATATGATGCATTACATTTCTTTTCAAGTTTATCCAATATTTAAATGTTTTTAATTTATTGTACATTCTAAAAAAAAATGTACAATTTTCAAAACATCCAGTTTTATAGCAGGACTCCACTACAATTAATTCATGCTATCAACGTAGCAGCCAAGGTTGACATTGACTTGTTTACACTCCTAAAGTTAGCATAATAGTGCCCACATTATTTTATGGAAGCTGTTTTCTCTGAATTTGAGAATCATGTTCGTAAACATTATTGGGAGCCCTCGATTTGGTCAGAGACCGCAGGGGGCGTAAATGAAGTCAGGCTGCATTCAAATCTTGCTTGCAGTTTTCACACTGCAAATCCTTTCATAAGCCTTTCTGGGAATGGTCCTTCTTTATGTGTCATGCAATATGTAGCAAAAAGCCGAAGAAAGACAGCAACCATGCAAAGAGTTAATCCTTTGAGCTCTTAAATCAGGTCTCATGAGATTTGCTGACACAAGTGAACATGCAGTTAGAATTTTTGTCTGGCTTTGGAGGCGTAAAAATTCCTAAAATTTCTGGTCAAGTTTCAAATGATTCGATTTTAGAGGTTCGATTGTGTCTTTTTTTCCTTTCATGTGCATGCTTTTACAAGATGTTTTTTTTTCTTTTTTAATGATTAGCCATTCGGACCAATTTATGGCCCACATGGTGCCTTTTAGTCTAATTTAGTCCATATTCGGAAAGCCTGAATAGAACCGGGGGCAGTGACACTAATGCGAGGCAATCCAATCCAGTTAATGTTTCATCCATTATTCATTTGGCAATAAACTGGATGAAGTGTTTCACTCATTCAGTGGCACTCGTGGAAGTCTGTGCAAATGTGACAGGGAAAAGCTGGGGAAAAAAGCGTGCGCAGGTGTCACAGTCACATTCAACATGCCTCATTGTGTGTGTTTATCAAGTGTGAGTGGTCACCATGGCAACCAGTCTCTGGGAGGTGAGACCAGACACTCCAGACCAAAGAGAAAATGGAGTTAATGTGTCCAACAAGGTTATGCATTGTTGACTGTGATTTGTTAAACATATTTAATGCCATGCATGGGCAATAATCAAAAGCCTACTTTTCATTTGTCTCCATGCTGAGGTTATTCCTTTGTTCAGGCCGTAAATCAATACTGTCTGCAAAAACACTCACTTCAGCATGTGTACACTCTTTTGTTGTCTATCTGGAGCCTTAATTGGACGAATGAAAGCCACAGGGAGAATCAATAAGAACAGCAATGAGACATTCCAAGTAAATAGCCTGCAGGTTAAACACCTGAACACATTTGTTCTAACGTTTAATGCATTCGTGTGTGTGTGTGCGTGTGTGTTAGGCTCATGGCATGTTATTGGAGATGTTCTGATGGAGAAAACAATGGGACTTGGTGCGCAGTTCATTGAAGATCACACAATGGCCCATGCTCAGCCTCTCATAATGAATGATCTCAATTAGCCGTTGACTGGTGCCAAATTAAATGTCGTTCCATTTCCACGTGTTCTTTTCTTAGGGAATTGATTCAACAAGGAACATGTCACTTCCTTTGTGCGGGAGAGACTTCCTATAGGCCTAGTTTTTGTTTTCCTGCTACAATGGCTCAGCTGGAAGAATAAAAAACAGGATGGGAGGAATAAATCTCAGACACGGCCAATGGTTGGTGGCTTCTTTCCTTTATTCAGAGAATGGGAGCAAAACAGGATAGGCGGTCCACCAGTGTGTTGTCTCGAGTGAATTTTCACTCCCCCCTCAAAAAAAAAAAAAAAAAAAAAAATGAAGAAAATAAAAAGCTATAAAAATTGAAAATATTAAAACACAAATCTGATTGAATAAGCTGCAGGGCCTTGATACATTGGAGCGGAATGCAACGCTAATACAACAAGGCCCGCCTATGATCAACGCCGATTGGTTATATTTAACCACCGCGGTCCACTATTGGCCCATCTAGGTGTCAGTTGTCTGTGCGGCTTTCAGATAGCACAGCGCCCAGAGGGAGGGCAAGAAGACTGCTCAAAGATAAGCGGCGTAGTCCACTCGAAGGAACACGGAGAACTCAAGTGCTATGGTAAGAAGCTTTTAGAGTTTACAGCAAATTAATCTATAGCCTGTCGACTTAAATTAAACTGCGAATTTAACTTAACAAGAGATGACCTGAACTTGGTGACATTGTGAGTTGGAGGTGGTTGATTTTCTCCTCACCATTCTTAAAGTGCGTCAACATTGCAATGTTGTGCGTATTTTTTAACATGTGTAATGTTAATGAATAAGTGGATAGATGGTGATGTTTGGGCTCCGTTGCCGGTGCAGGTGTGAAAATTGCATGCAGCTCTCGCGATGCTTCTTTGTCCACATGGATCATAAAGAAAGGGAAGCTCAGACAATCATGCACCTTTTTCCCCCAATTCAAGATTTTCTCTACCATTGCCAATGTCACCTAAATTATTCATTGTAATGGTGACAGACTGGGAATGCATTTAAATGTGTTAATATGCACGAGGGGCAGACTGACTAACCAATTATGGGCAGATTTGGAAGCAATGCGATTATTCCAACAGTTTGCATAAAATATTCACCTTGTGCAAGATTGATATTTTTGGACAATAATTCAAACACTGAAAGCCGTCAAATTTCTTTATTCTTTCTTTGACTAAATTTGCACCAAATTCTAATAGTTGTATTGACATTTTTATTGCTAACACGCCAGTAATTTGTTGATTGTCCTTTGTGTCACTTTATGAACTTCAGACGTGAAGCTGATGAAGATACAAAAATGTATATTCTGGAGGGGGAAAAAAACAACAACATTACTTTTCAATCGCCTTATCAGGCAGCAGTAATGCAGTGTAAACCACTGACCCAGTTTTCTGGTGTCACAATGGTCATTGCAAATGAAATAATGGTCCACGTGATTCAAGTAGCGTGGAGATGAAGTGCTCGTTGGAGGGATTTATCACTCTCCTGTCATTAAACACTGGGTGGCGGCATTGCACAATCAACCGGTATGAGCTTTCTGAAGTTGGACTTGAATGAGTTGCAGGTGTCAAGCATGACAGATATCATTTAAGAATGATTCACCTTGGTATGATAAAGTATAAGCGGCAGCATAGTGATCTAGTTATTGGCTCGTCTGCTTCACACTCAAGATACTGTTGTTTCCTTACAGGCTACTACAACCATGTACCCATGAGTATTGTAACATACATTTTAAAATATCTATGGATGTTGTACATTTATTCACTTCGATTTTTGATTTTTCAGTGAATTTATAAGTTCAGTTAACCTCCCTTATTTGCGGTGGTTAGAGACTGAGCTGTGCCTCTAATTGCGAAAATCAGACAATTGACGCCTGCAACAAACGGGGCTTGTAATTGCATGTAGATGCCATTAAACTGGTGGCAAAGCACTTAAAACGAAGAGGGTTGTAAAGCATCATTGCCATACTTCTAGCACGTTCACAGTCATGTAATCTTGTTACATAGACTCTATTCAATTTTCAAATTATTCCTCACAAACAAACCACCTTCACATGAGGCCCATCACTGGTATTAGCTAACATAGTAGTGCAAATAGCAAGATGTCACCTATGGGCAAACAAGTGTGCACGCTCCTTACACAAACAGTATTTCATCTTTTACCATGCATCAGGTGAGAAGTACAAACAAACAAGAACCGTCAACAAAATGAGACAATTCCATTTCCACATGTGTTCTTTTCTTCGGGAATTGATTCAACAAGGAACATGTCACTTCCTTTGTGCGGGAGAGACTTCCTATAGGCCTAGTTTTTGTTTTCCTGCTACAATGGCTCAGCTGGAAGAATAAAAAACAGGATGGGAGGAATAAATCTCAGACACGGCCAATGGTTACGCAAATCTTCAGGAATGCCGAACCACAAATATTCTGCAGTTCAATGTAGTATCAGACTACAGAGTAGTATTTATTTTTTGCTTTTTATTTTGCCATTATTTTGTCAATTTTCATTCTATATTATTTTCTGGATGCAAAGCTTATTTTTTACACAAAACAGGATAGGCGGTCCACCAGTGTGTTGTCTCGAGTGAATTTTCACTCCCCCCTCAAAAAAAAAAAAAAAAAAAAAAAAAAAGCATGAAAATAAAAAGCTATAAAAATTGTACATATACTGTCAGGCATTATTATATCGAGAAAATCACGAAGCAAATCTAATCCGACTATTTTTTTAGGCACATAACACGTCAACCAGTGAACATTGATCTGTGAAATGAAATTCTTTCCCTAATAAAATACAAATCTGATTGAATAAGCTGCAGGGCCTTGATACATTGGAGCGGAATGCAACGCTAATACAACAAGGCCCGCCTATGATCAACGCCGATTGGTTATATTTAACCACCGCGGTCCACTATTGGCCCATCTAGGTGTCAGTTGTCTGTGCGGCTTTCAGATAGCACAGCGCCCAGAGGGAGGGCAAGAAGACTGCTCAAAGATAAGCGGCGTAGTCCACTCGAAGGAACACGGAGAACTCAAGTGCTATGGTAAGAAGCTTTTAGAGTTTACAGCAAATTAATCTATAGCCTGTCGACTTAAATTAAACTGCGAATTTAACTTAACAAGAGATGACCTGAACTTGGTGACATTGTGAGTTGGAGGTGGTTGATTTTCTCCTCACCATTCTTAAAGTGCGTCAACATTGCAATGTTGTGCGTATTTTTTAACATGTGTAATGTTAATGAATAAGTGGATAGATGGTGATGTTTGGGCTCCGTTGCCGGTGCAGGTGTGAAAATTGCATGCAGCTCTCGCGATGCTTCTTTGTCCACATGGATCATAAAGAAAGGGAAGCTCAGACAATCATGCACCTTTTCCCCCCAATTCAAGATTTTCTCTACCATTGCCAATGTCACCTAAATTATTCATTGTGATGGTGACAGACTGGGAATGCATTTAAATGTGTTAATATGCACGAGGGGCAGACTGACTAACCAATTATGGACAGATTAGATTGATATTTTTGGACAATAATTCAAACACTGAAAGCCGTCAAATTTCTTTATTCTTTCTTTGACTAAATTTGCACCAAATTCTAATAGTTGTATTGACATTTTTATTGCTAACACGCCAGTAATTTGTTGATTGTCCTTTGTGTCACTTTATGAACTTCAGACGTGAAGCTGATGAAGATACAAAAATGTATATTCTGGAGGGGGGAAAAAACAACATTACTTTTCAATCGCCTTATCAGGCAGCAGTAATGCAGTGTAAATCACTGACCCAGTTTTCTGGTGTCACAATGGTCATTGCAAATGAAATAATGGTCCACGTGATTCAAGTAGCGTGGAGATGAAGTGCTCGTTGGAGGGATTTATCACTCTCCTGTCATTAAACACTGGGTGGCGGCATTGCACAATCAACCGGTATGAGCTTTCTGAAGTTGGACTTGAATGAGTTGCAGGTGTCAAGCATGACAGATATCATTTAAGAATGATTCACCTTGGTATGGTAAAGTATAAGCGGCAGCATAGTGATCTAGTTATTGGCTCGTCTGCTTCACACTCAAGATACTGTTGTTTCCTTACAGGCTACTACAACCATGTACCCATGAGTATTGTAACATACATTTTAAAATATCTATGGATGTTGTACATTTATTCACTTCGATTTTTGATTTTTCAGTGAATTTATAAGTTCAGTTAACCTCCCTTATTTGCGGTGGTTAGAGACTGAGCTGTGCCTCTAATTGCAAATATTAGAGAATTGACGCCTGCAACAAACGGGGCTTGTAATTGCATGTAGATGCCATTAAACTGGTGGCAAAGCACTTAAAACGAAGAGGGTTGTAAAGCATCATTGCCATACTTCTAGCACGTTCACAGTCATGTAATCTTGTTACATAGACTCTATTCAATTTTCAAATTATTCCTCACAAACAAACCACCTTCACATGAGGCCCATCACTGGTATTAGCTAACATAGTAGTGCAAATAGCAAGATGTCACCTATGGGCAAACAAGTGTGCACGCTCCTTACACAAACAGTATTTCATCTTTTACCATGCATCAGGTGAGAAGTACAAACAAACAAGAACCGTCAACAAAATGAGACAAAAGACATGCCAGAATTTAGTCAAAAGCAGAAGAAAAAGTACAACCAATGAATTAAACCTAACAAAAACACAAAGATTCCAACAGATGGCACAAATGAACTCATATACTGTACTGTATATGGTAATATTTTCACTGCTTTGGCTTGAGCACAAAAACAGTGAATAACCGAGAAATTCTGCTAACGACGAAGGATTTGTTGACAAAGAAAATAAATCACGCAAATCTTCAGGAATGCCGAACCACAAATATTCTGCAGTTCAATGTAGTATCAGACTACAGAGTAGTATTTATTTTTTGCTTTTTATTTTGCCATTATTTTGTCAATTTTCATTCTATATTATTTTCTGGATGCAAAGCTTATTTTTTACACATAGGGAAGACTACTGATCCCAAAATTCCCTTTTCCACCATTTGGCCAAATCCCACAGAATGAATTGAATTCATGTTGAATGGAGGTTTTCTTGTTCTATGGTTATCATTACACTTTTCCTTTTGGCCATCACTGCCACCCTTCTGTGGTGTTACTGAAGAAAAAGAAGTATTGTAATGTGTTCTAATCTCATAGATTGATTGTCACTCTTTAAATATGAAAAGTTCCCTAAAATGCCGACCCTGTTTATGACAAGAGGCCCTTGTTCATTAGCTTACTTTCGCTTTTCATTTACTGTACCACCAAACTCTGAATGCAGTCATTTCGCAACCATCCGCATATCACAGAGATCAGTTTAATGGAAAACTAGGCAGGTTATGACACGAGCATTGATTCTTCAATGGCAGTGGAAAGTGCTTAAGCGAGAGCGCAAACAAGAATGTGAGTGGGAGGTTTAATAGACGCCATAAGCAACTCACTTTCATTGTTCCACGTCTTGTCACATGAATGTATTGCAATGTAGTGCAATGTATTGTATAAAAGTTTAAAAAAACAAACAAACAAAATTTAATGTCATATAATAACATGTCATGTCACAGAGAACTTTCTGTCAATGGAATCCATTGCAATGTATTGTATAAAAGTTTAAAAAACAAACAAACATCATGTAATGTCATGTAATAACATGTCATGTCACAGAGAACTTTCTGTCAATGGAATCTGTGCCACTTTTTGATGTTTGGTTGAAGAAGTGTTCCCCTGACTGACTCACATCCTGTGGTTAATTATTAACCAAACAGGGTCATGTGACCTCTCAGATCCTGCTGTGGAAGAAATGCTCCCATGCCATCTTCTCTCTGATCATAAATGACACACTGCAGATTTGGAAGCAATGCGATTATTCCAACAGTTTGCATAAAATATTCACCTTGTGCAAGATTGATATTTTTGGACAATAATTCAAACAGTGAACATAAATAGAGTCTCTTACTGCTAGTATGTATAAAAGACAATCTCATGTCAAGCAGACAACAGAACCTGAGCTGTTCTGACACTAAATGGAAAATGACACAGAGTTCTGCTTTTTTTGAAGGACCCCGATATCAGTTTATATAACAAAGTCCAATGTACACACACTCCCTTCTTGTACGGTAGCTGCACGCTGTTTCCACTACTGGCGTTTATCTGCGGCTCTCCCAAGGTGTCGAGAACGCTGCCGCTGACCTCTCCTCTTCCTTCTCCTCAGACACAACTTAACGTTGCGGCCCAGAGACTTCGCTCTAGGAAAGAAAGAAAATATCTTGATGTCGCTTTTTGTTTTTGTCTCAAAAGTTGTCAATCACAAGGTCACGTCTGGTGCATTGGCACATGAGGCAACTCGGACAAATCGAAACAAACAAAAACAAACTATGTAATGCATACGTGATTATGTATAGAGGTCAACCTCAGTTTTTAACCTAAATTGAAGGATTACATGGGGGTAGTGGGAGCATAATTGCACAAAAGCGTCACAAAGGTGGTTTTTCTGACATGTGCATATGCATCGCAAGTATTGTATGTGCAGTTTGTGTTTAGGAAGTCAAAAACTATTCATATGTTTTGCAAATTTGGAGTGAAACTGAATCTCTATCATGGTTGAATGACTTAGCGCAGCGACACTTCAATCTTGTGCACTCCCACAGTTTGGGAATCCCTGATTTCAGCTGGAAATGACACAAGTGTAAAAAAAAAAAAAAAAAAACATTTTTTTTTGGAATAATTATTAATTTAAAATATATATTTTTTAAAAATGTATTTAGATTTATGATCTTATTGGACCATTTTGAGGAAATGCAAATTTGCATCACTCCAAAAGATCCAGGGATCAAGCCAACATACCTACAAATATGCAAGCACAATAGACCTGCCTACGATGCCAACTGTATCCTGTGGACAATTTGGCAGCCGAAGAATAAATACAGAGGGAAAAAAAATGTTTTCACATGACCGGGAAAATGTATAACTTCTTTCTCGTGTCACTTCCAGCAACTCAGCAAATACAAATGCACGTTATTATATTTGTTGACTCCTTCTTACCTATTCCAGCATCGAATAAGTTGTTTTCCCATCGGAGCAGCTGGACTCAGACACACAGGCTCATTGGTGCTCTTCAGTGTCACTCTGTAAAACGTCCAAGTGCATGTTAGGTCACTTGAATGGGTACGTGCATGTGTGTGGGTGTGCGTAGCATGTGCAACTCACATCACGGTGACTTTGTCGCAGTTTGGGTTCTTGGGGTACACGCTGAGTTCCTGAAGTTTGCCTCGCACGCCGGCTTGTGTCTCAGGACACAAACATCTTCCCGGAACAAACGTGCTGTCTGAACAAACACAAGTAACGAGATTAAGCGGTGGGGGTCACTCGGTGTCGTGAGATTAGGTTATGTAGGCGCACACAACTCGGCAACAGTGGAGACAGTAAACAAACAACATGAGCAAGGGATGTCCTCACCTGTGTTCAGCACACAGCAGGCAGCCAGCAAGATGATCCTGCACACTGATTGAGGGTTGAGTCTCATGTTTGACGATGACTGAGCCCTCACAATGATCTCCTGAACCACACGTCGCTCTTTTATACCCTTTTGTGCTCCTCCCCCGCACACTTGAGAGCTGGGCTTTCCACACCCGGAAATTCCCTAAAGCACTTTCCTTCTTTGGATGCTGCAGAGAACCTGGACACCCCGACACTGCTTTAGCCCTGACACTCAAGGACACTTAATAGTTTTTCTATTTTAATGCAGGATGGTACTACAGCAAAATTTTTGGTGTTTTTAGGGGAAAAAAAATGAGGTGGGGGGGGGGTGGGGGAGTCTTCTGGAAGCATGTTTCACTGCAGATACCGCACTGTGCATCACCAGAAGAACACCATCCCCACGGCGAAGAGTCATGCTTTGTGGTTGTTTTTCTCCAGTTGGAAGTGGAGCCCCTTTTTGGTTTCCACGTCAGCCAGAAAGATGACACTGAAGAGGAATTCCACCGTTCAGCATGACGGTGACGTTAAGCATGAAATGAAATCAAGGATAGAATGGATGTTTTTTTTTTCTTTAATGGCCCGTCCACAGCCAAGATTTAAACCCAATTGAAAATCGCTGTTGGGATCTGATGAGGACTGTGCACAAAAGCTGCTGTCGAAATCTGACACATTTGGAGTCTATTGTGAACCTCTGTAATTGATTTGTACAGGTTACAATTCTCAATAGGCTTGTAATCCATCATCAGAAGTCGAATCACTTTCTATTTCCCGGAACTGTGATGAAACGTAACCGATTTTAAATGTCTTATCTTTAAGAGAAAATACCAGAAAAGGCTGCACAGGTCATGTTTTAGGCTTTGCCATTGGTGGTTACAGTCTGTTGCCTCACTGTCAGTCTGCTGGCTCTGTGCCAAAAACAACATGTGACTTTTCCTAAATGCACTTCTCTTGTTTTCACTCTAGTCAAACCTAGGAGAACCTCTCTTGCTAAGTTGCTAGCTAGCTAGCTAGCTATGCAAACTCCACACAGTTCAATTATTATGCTATTTGATATTTCATTTGTTTTCTATTTTGTTGCGTTTTCTTCAGTAATGCAACATTCTTTTATTGTCTACATATTTTCAATGAATTAGAAGTTAGGACAACTGTGTTGTCTTAAATTATCTTCACAAAATACATTTGGATTCAATAGTAAAAAAAAATACAGAAAAAAACATGCTAATGCAACTGTATTCTATTTGGCCGCAGCTGGACTCTCGTCAGAATGGGAGAGCATCAAACTTACGTGAAGCTCAGTGAAGACAAACTCATCCCCAAGTGAGTCGTTTTTACTTGCTCATAATTATGGTTGCACGGAAATAACATCATTGCAAGCTTTTGTTCTTTTGTCAGGTCTGACATCCTGTTGCTGCTTCGCACTTACAACTGCTATCATGAAGGCAAGAACTTCCAGCTGAGGTCTCGCGAGGTAAGAATCACCTATTGCAGTAAGCGGGAGAGGAGTTTGAGAAATGCAGGTCGTTTATTCTTAGCTGCATGAGAAAAGGCAGACATCTGTGAAGTGCACTTATGCCAACAATGAAACCAGTTCAACCCATGTTTTCAGGCAAACAAAGGGGATTAAAACAGACTGTGTACAAGTGTCCGGTATGGGCCCCTGAGCGCCAACGACCAAAAATCCCCATTACCCGACAGTTAATATGGAATAAGAGAGTGGGCCTCTCAGATATGCAGTCATACACCCATACAAACCACTCGAGAATTTAACCTTTTGCTGTTGTGTGTGAAAAATGTGCTTTGATTGTTGTTGTTTTTGTTGTTGTTGTTCTTATTGTTACAGAACAATGACAATACAATTCTGTCAATTCGCAAAAAATAGTTTGCTGTTTAGATAATTTATTTAGATGTAGCAACAGGTTTAATTAATATACTGGTAATTGTAAATACAAGTTGATCATCGTGTTGAACATGTATATGCATAGATACTAATTTACGAAAAACTTTGTGCAGTGGGTCTGTGAAGGCATATTTAACAGAATGAACCAACAGAATTATCACTGTACTATTATAACGAGTTTACTACAATGTCAACAGGCCATTCAGCAATTCAGCAAGAAAACAATTTGCCATTGGTCGCCATAGATACTTTCAAAAAGATTATATAACAATTTCTTTCTGTCATGAAGAAAGTTGAGCCTAGATGAAATTCAGGTGCTAGTTAATCGAAGTATAATAACTAGTTTATGTCAATGTTATTGGATACTAATAATTGCTTTCTGCCAATTAATAAGAAATTAATTGGTAATGTGTCCCTATGTGCATTTTTAATACATTATAATTAGGTTGCACTGTACTATTATGGACTATTATTATTACAGTGTGTAATAACTAGTTTATTATAATGGTAATGGCACTCACCTAGCGCAATAAGGCCGAAAAGGAGTCCGAGCAGAAGCAGGAAAAGGAGGAGGAACCCCAAGAGCCACTTCCACCACGAGCAACAGGCGTCAAAGCAGCAACACCAGCCGCCTCCGCAGACGCCGCCCTTCTTGCGAAGCTCTGCGGACGATGCCCACAGTTAATTGCAATAAAGCTCGAAAATCTCTTAAATCCAGATACGACTGCACAGGCAGAAAAGAGAACCAAATGACATACGTGCGTGCGTGCCTTTGTCTTTCAGATTGAAATCAAAATTAGATTTGCTCTGACTCATACTTGTGGGTTATTTGCTAAATCGCAGGATTTTGTTTTGATTATTTTCTACATGGACTGTTACTGCAGAGAAATAAGTGTGACTTAGGATTTTAGAGTGTGTGAAAGACAGAATGTCTGAAGTTTTTTTTTTTGTTTCAAATTTTCAAACTTGATACAAGTTAAAGTGCTGTTGCAGAGTACAACTGTCTTAAAAGCTCCACAACTCCACTATTACGATAATGATACTACAGGACTATAGACCATAAGGATCGTAACCTCAAGTGCACCCGCTCACATATATTTTGATATTATACAGAATGTATTAAGCTGTATGGTCGCCATTTTGTGGAGTTCATCTAACGTGAGAGTGGTCTAGTACATAACCACTGCGATAAATGAGGAAGTATTTCAATGAGAAAGACAAACATTCAAACTCATGTCCCCAACATCACCGAATGAGAACTAAACCCACACTGCACTGATGTCAGGCACAGTCAGTGACGAAATTAGATTCATAGAAATGATTTACCAGTGCAGCTTCTTTGCTGATTGGCTGAGGTTTTTTTTTTTTCGATTCAATAGTGGAGTGTGCTGGCACGATACTGAAGACCAGACTCAAGTAACTAAATATGGTAGCACAGAGAGAGCATGGAGGCAAAGATCAATAAAGGACTGCAGTGACTTCCTCATTCACGCATAGTGTTAAATAGTTTTGATAATGATGGCAAAAGGTGGAAGTCAGCGTAGGGAAGCTGGGAGGCCGAGCAGGGTCATGTTCAAAAGAAGAGACTTTCTTTTCATCATCCATCCATCCATTTTCTGATCCGGCTATCCACACAAGGGTCGCAGGCGTGCTGCAGCCTATCCCAGCTATCTTCGGGTAGTAGGCAGGGTACACCTTAAACTGGTTGCCAGCCAATCGCAGGGCACACATAGACAAACAACAATTTGAGCTCACCATCACAACAAGGGACAATTTAGAGTGTGCCAATGACCTGCCACGCATGTTTTTGGAAAGTGGGAGGAAACCGGAGTACCCGAAGAAAACCCACGTACAGGGAGAACATGCAAACTTCACTCAGGAAGGCCACAGCCGGAACTGAACCCTGGACCTCTGCACTCTGAGGCCAGCATGCTAACCAGTCGACCGACGTGCTAACCAGTCGACCACTGTGCCACCCTCTTTCTTTTAGTCAAAGTAGGCATGTGTACTGGCCGAAATAAGTCCGCGTTCATCAAAATACAGAGTAACAAAACGGAAGAATCGTGACTTGGAAACGTGATAATGAACTAAGGCAGACTGACAGAAAACAAGGAATTAAATCCAAGCAAACTGAGGAGACAACGAGCAACATCTGGACAAGACATGATTGGCTGAGGTAGCTGATTGGTCGGCACAAGTGACTGGGCTGACGAGAAAAGTTGGAAATGAAAAAAATCTAATGAGTAAGACAGGACATGAAAATGGGGGGCGGGGGAGAAGACAAAACTGAGTACATTCGAAATAAAAATAAATAAATAAATAAAAACAGTTCATGACATAAAGGTGTTTTTGGCAGTTTGTTTGGAGTTTTTCCAGACCGTGTTCACTCTTTCTTATGAATGCAAACATTTAGTCATCATTGTATAGTTCAATAGAGGGTCAACGCTAAACTGTGAGCAAACTTTTTGTGCAGTTGAAGCAGATGAAGGCAAACAGGTGAAGCCCGAAAAGAGGTCAATATAGTGAATAACAATCCATTCATCTTGTTGCTTCTTTGATGATGACATCATGATCACGCTGACTGGGTGTGTAGTCAGGTGATGTGTGAGTCAGGTTGTGGGAGAACGAGTCAGGTGCAGTGACTTGTAGATTTGGGAACATGAGCAGACACTTTTTGGAGTTGACAATATGTCCTGACATGTTTGCAGGCTAAGTGTGCAACTGTAATCTGAATGAGGATGTTTCGGAGAAGGAGGGCGAGGAGCAAGATTGAGGATGATAATGTTAAAATGACCAAAAATGAACTTTGCTGGAAATCAATTACTCATCTGTTTAATTATTAGTACCGGTAATACATTGAATTACAAATCTTTTTATTTTTTTTCCAATGCTGTGCAGGCACTGAAAAAAAGCACTTAATTATGGGTTGCACATGACATAAGCATTCACACTCCGACTCACACCTTTGAATCACAATTTATTTTTCACACTTCTTAATGGAGCTAACACATGTTTTTGGAATTTGGGAGCAAGTAGGAGTACCGGGATGAAACACACACAAGCGTGACGAGAACATGTAGAGTCGAAACTCAAATCCTAACCTCAGAACTGTGGAGAACAAATGCTGCCTAAAAGAAAAAAAAAAAGATAATTAATGCAAATATGTCCTAAAATTACTTGTCCACTGTCGTTTGAAAAGGGAAGCTAATCAGGGTCAGGCCTGGTTAGCATCTGAATGGGAGATCACCCCTGCTCTTCCAGGTATGTCATTAATTATTAAACGCAAAATCAGAAAATCAGTCAATAAGGTTTATATTTTAGGTGTTGAAGTTGCATTGTGTCATCGATGAAATTTGGAAATGAAACAGAAAGGGCCACTATTCCGTATTTAGGCATACGTTTCCTGTTTTAGTTCGAAATAAAATGTGTAGGTTGGGAATGAAGTAAAGTAAAATTAAAATATAATGTTCGGCAATGCGCTGCACTTCAATCAATTGATGGAAGCATAGCACCCTCTAGTGGATTCATTGTTATTTTCATTTCCGAGGCCGCAGTTGTTGCACCCTCTATTATGTTATTTTCATTTCCGAGGCCGCAGTTGTTGCACCACCTTCTACCACTAGATGGCGGTGATGCGGCGCACATTTTTGTTTTGTTTTTGTTTTTGTTTTGGGTCGCATGAGAATTAGGACCGATCTCAGTAGATTTGGGAAGAGAAGTGACATACACCCCGGTATGGAAAATATACAAACTACGGACAAGAAGATTTGAACTTCTCTTAAACTGTGAGGCAAAGTTATGAACCACAAGGACATTGTGCCACCTATCAAAGATTAGAAAATACAAAGTACACTACAATAAATGTGAGAGAAAGCTTTGAGTTTACTTTCACTATCAATATTTTGGGTGGCATACTATCAATGTGCACATTTTTCTTTTAAATTAATTTATCATTATATTTCTTGTTTACAATCGCCAGACTGTACTTTTGGATTTTTGACATTTTACTTTCATCTCTGTAATATATCAATTAATATTATAATGCTGCACACGGAAACTATATTGGCTTGGAAATATTAAGTACTGTGACATTTTTTTTAAAAATGTATAAGCGGTTTATAACAAGTGTATCCAATCCTTAGTTGACTAAAATAAATTATAATTGTTGTTTGGGTTGAAACAGCAATGCGTGTTAGTGGTGAGCACATCTGCTTCACAGTCATGAGGTTATGAGTTGGAATTTTGTCTCTGGTTGGAGTTTGCTGTGTTTTCCTCATCCTTCCGTTGCTCTGAATTCCTTCAATGTTTCAAGAACATGCATGTAAGGTTCAATGAAGCCTCTAGGTTGCCCATCGTCGGAAGTGGATCCGAAATGTTTTGTCTACAAGTGCCGTAATTGTGATTGACTGGTGACCAGTTTCCTGCCAGTGCTTCAATTGTTTTGAAAGTAAAACATCTTCATACAAAATGGGATTTCAACAGTTTAATAGAAAAATGACAAGTGTAAACATGAGAGAGTGCCTTCAGCACTGCATGCAAATAAATAGTCATTCACTCCTTGTGCCCCATCCTTCCCAAATATCAAAGTTCTGGTGATCTTGCTTCCGTGAAAGTGCCAACCAAAGTGCTCCCTCAAGTCCTCATCTGAGCAAAGAGCCAATCGACGGGGTCTTTCCCTCGACTGTCTTGTTGTCTCCTGAGAGAACAATCCTCTGTGCTGCTCGCACCCGCGCCAGAAGGTCGACAAGTAGTCCTGTGGGCGCGCGGGGAGCCACGAGGAAGCGTGGCTGATACAGAGTGTTTCATCTGAGCCTTGGACAACTGCCTCAGCCTAGGGGGTCTCTGGAGCCTGAAGGGGCCCGGGCTCGGGGCCCCCTCGGGACGAGCAAGTGCCTGGATGCTGCTCATGTAGTCGTCCAAGGACTGGGAGGTCTGAGTGGACTGACAGGTGGCGGTATGCAGAGGAGAGTCCTCCAGCGTCTCCATAATGGTGGGCAAGAGGGGCAGGGACTGTAGCAAGCGTCTGTGTTTCATGCTGAAAGCGCAAAAAACAAAATCAACAGTTTACTGTTGAGTTGATGTTAAAATCATAAAAACAGGGTCACAGATTAATTGTTGTTTCATTGTGTCACACTACTCACTTCAAATCACGCAAGCATTCCAGAAATAAATTACGATAAAATCACATGTTAAATATGTGGTCAAGCGTCATATGTTGATCAGCTACGTTATTTTATTCTTAAAAATTTTTTTATTCAAATATAATTATTGAAAAGCACACTTTGTGAATTTTTTTCACGCGATTGATATCAATGTATCTTTTAATACGTATTTCATTTTTATATTATACTTTTTTTGTCATAGCCCTAAACACTGAATTTTTAAAAAGTAATTCCTTACCAGGATGCCGTCGCACCCAAGTGCGGCATGAGAGCTCATCAGAAACATATCATATTTCACCCCATTTGGCTGAAAATTATTTTTTAAATTACAAGTATATGTTCATTCATCCATCTATGCCAATGACATATAATGATTGTCCGAACAGACACGTTTTTCTATTAGATAGTAAAAGGTAGAATAAATCTGTGTATTCACCTGTTGCCATGATACAGCTGAAGTCATGCCCCGCACACACGAAGTACATTTGTAAATAATTTGGCAAAAAAAAAAAAAAAAAAATCCGAAACACAAAAATAAATGTTTATTATCGACCAGCAAATATTTTCCTGTTATCTTAGATGCCTTCTAAAGAGTCTGCTTTAGATGTATTAAGATTTATTCGACAGTAGTTTGCTGTATGACAGTTAGAATGTCAACATTTTTTTTAAAACATTGTCTGGACAGTTAATTTCATGTCGCGCATTGTGTTGGACGGCGCTGGATTTCAAATTTGATTTAAATTTGTTTTATTTCCTTTTTTAAAATGCATATAATTTTATATATATATATATATACAAACACACACACACACACACACACACACACACACACACACACACACACACACACACCAATATAATT
>NW_017805277.1:46840-50527 GCF_001891065.2 Hippocampus comes
TTTATTTGAAACTCCGAAATTTACAGATTCAGAGATTTTTTTTTTTAAACCTATCATGCATAATTAGCTTTTTTGTGGTTTTTGTGAAGCCCCCTCGTATCCCTCAAAATGGTAGGCATTTACAGTATATCTGTCATACATAGACGCATTACTATC
Source organism: Hippocampus comes (assembly GCF_001891065.2). Lineage (NCBI taxonomy): Eukaryota > Metazoa > Chordata > Actinopteri > Syngnathiformes > Syngnathidae > Hippocampus > Hippocampus comes. The sequence goes on from NW_017805277.1 coordinate 46,997, forward strand.
TTGTATGAAGTAACAAGAGGAAGCTGGCTCACCTTTGTCGATCCACTTGTAGTCCTAGTCGCGATGTATATAGCAGAGTGATGCAGTGAGGTCGTCTCAGTCAAACGTCTGACTGTGGAGTTCGGATCTCAGCTTTATAGAGGCAGCCTGCACCAGGCTGATTAGGCGTGACGGCTAAATATAACTCTGCTGACCTTACTGTGTGCGCGTGAGTGTGTGTGTGTGTGTGTGCGCGTGAGTGTGTGTGTGTGTGTGTGTGTGTGTGTGTGTGTGTGTGTGTGTGTGTGTGTGTGTGTGTGTGTGTGTGTGTGGGTAAGTGTGTGTGTGTGTGTGTGTGTGTGTGTGTGTGTGTGTGTGTGTGTGTGTGTGTGTGTGTGTGTGTGTGTGGAAGGTGTGTCCATGCCTGTTGCGGAAACCTTGGAGCAGTGTGTTTGCGGGCTTGCTCAGTCAATGTTTACATTGCAGGAACAATGAAGCCATCCATGGGAGCAATTTAGCCTTCCCTCTGGCCATGACAAACTGAGAAAAAGAAAATATTAAATAAAACACACTCAGCTGCTTCTCTTGACATTTCAAAACAGCTCTCCGCATGTTGGCTTTGTGGGCCAACTCACTCACACTCCTGATTCGTTGTGCACGTTCACAGCTTGTAAATACCAAATTATAGAGTTGGATAACTGTAGATGTGTAAACTGTCATCATAAATGGAAACATTGATACTTTCTACTACTAATTAACCTTTTTTTTTCTCCAGTGATTGTATTCCTATTGAGTGATAAGGCTTTATCAACTTGTTGAAAACTTGTCAAAATCTTGCAGTGAAATTGAAAATAATGACGCAAACTAATAAAGTCTTGCTACTGTGAGACACTTTTTCCAACTCTGAAAATTTATATCGTAAAATACCGTTTCACCAAAGTAAAAACAAACGTGAAACGCTTTTACTGACCCAAAACAAAATCGTGAATCTCGCAGAAGGTATACTGTAAAATCGCCAGGGGACTTTTTGACTCTTTGTGTCAATAAGAACTTGGTGAAAGTATTTATCTATTTATTTTTAGAGAATTTTTTTTTCAGTTTGTCTCATTTTAGTGTGATGCTTCTTGGCCACCGTACTTCTGTAATTCCAAACGTTTTACATCATTGTCCATGAACCAGAAAGTAGACAGCTTCTCTCTATTTGCCGTTTGACTAATCTTACAAGTGCCCCTCAAGCTCCCTCACCCACCCCATACAATTGATTTATAAAAAATTTTAACAATTCAAAATGTTTAAATTTGGCTCAAAAAGTACCGATAGCTATTAATGGGGAAAAATATCATGTTTTGCCCTCTACTTTAAAGCCATTTGCCTGTTTATGTGCTAACATAAAAATAAAAAAAAAATGACAAGGTTTCTCTTTTGGAGCTAAAAGTAGAGATTGACCTCCAATTGGTCAAGTAAAATGTTTTGCCCTTGCACCAAGAGTACGTGACCCAAAGCAGTCCTGACTGTGGCCCTACGTGCTCCACAGGCATGACTTCACCCCTGCGTTGTAATAAAAAAGGCGGGGCGCTCCAGATGCCCTGGAGCGCCTGTTCTTGCACGTACACCTGACATTGAGCCTTTGTGGCAGGATTTCCTCTCTGAGCAGCGTGTGTGTGTGTGTGTGTGTGTGTGTGTGTGTGTGTGTGTGTGTGTGTGTGTGTGTGTGTGTGTGTGTGCGTGCGCGCTTGTAAAGGAGGAGGAGTGGGGCCTCATGCTGGAAGGTTTGCTGAACATCCACTGGGGTCTGCATCGGCCAATCAGACTACAAATGTACGATGACAACGAAAGACTGCGCCCCAGCCGGTACGACAAGCGCGTTTGTTCGCCCTCACTGTGCTGGACATACAAAAGCACACGTGCACATTCATTGAGCACTTGAGTCCAACTAACACTTCACCTCATTGGACACAAGTATCCCCACCCTGCATTGTGTTACCCAGCAAACATTGAGGAGTACATGATGTTGATGTCCCACACACTTGGCCTACTTTTGTGATCATTGTTTTCATACCATCGTACATCATAGCAAAATGAATAGACGTCAGTTTCGGATTGTGAGGTAACTCGGGTGAATACGAATTTTTTGAACATATCTACGACATATTTGTAACCTCGTTTTGCTCATTCACTTTAAAAGACATGGATGATTTCACGGGTCATTCATTATCATCTGCAATCAAGCGAAAATAACTGTGTCGAGCCCATGGAAATAATTTTCCTCAATTTTCTAATCTACTGTTTGCACATCAATTTGTCTGCAGTGTAGTCATGGAAATTGTGTATGTTTCATGTTTGTTGTTTCTGCAGGAATAACATGTCTGCAATTTCAAAGGCGCGATCAACAGAGTCGAACAATAATTCACTGAGCAGGGAAAATGGACCTGGAGGTGAGAATCGCACGTGTGCGTTAATCCTATACACACACACACAAACACACACACACCTGATGATTACAGATTACATGCTGAGGACCAGATTGGAGCCTCGCTTCACTCACCATAATGCCACAACTCACGTGCAGAGGTAATCTGATCATGAGAATCTGATCAATTCAGATCACGTGTAACCAGACGAAAATTATTAGCTGCTCTGATCTGCTCCTGCTTTCAATGTGTGCAATTTTCACCTCTGATGCACAAGATTATTCGAATGAGAACATTTTATGTATTGCGGTTCAATTTGAAATTCAATTTCATCCCCTGTGGATCTCCCAAACATTGCAATCCAGATTACTAGATTGAACGACTGTGTGGTATTTATCAGGATTTACAGTAGAATTCAGTGCAGTGCAGTGTAGAATCTTTAAAGACCCTGTAAAGTGAAAATAAAAACGACAGAGAAGAGTGTTGTTTACAAGTCTGGTAGATTTGAATGATGAAAACCTAACCTCAAATGACACCTCCAAATCATGAGAAATGAAGACATTCTGAATGTTTCTGGAACGTGAGAGGAAATCTACTACTGGAGAACACCCAGTATTAACTGGCGATTCAAAAAGTTTCAGTAATTTCTTTTGTTCATATAGGTGTGGACGGGGAGGGGTTGCTGGAGGAAGAGGAGTCTCCACAGCTGCCGAGGACCAGAAGCGACGCTTCCTTCATGCACGTCCAGAGGAGGTCAAGGACAAACACCGCCAGAGACCTGCAGCGTTTACGCACACACAGGTTCTCCATCAACGGACACTTCTACAACCACAAGGTACAAAGACGTACACACACACACACACACACACACACACACACACACACACACACACACACACACACACACACACATACGGTAACATGTCCACACACAGGCGCAGGTGCAGAGGGGAAGGTCTTTCCTGGGAGGATGTTCCTGTACTTGCACTGTTCATATTTCACAATAGGTTGGCCATGTGCGGATTTCACTAATGAGCCCTATTAGGAGCGCTTCATCGCTTCCTCTTTGACTGCCCTGTGTGTGTGTGTGTGTGTGTGTGTGTGTGTGTGTGTGTGTGTGTGTGTGTGTGTGTGTGTGTGT
>NW_017805277.1:50649-123437 GCF_001891065.2 Hippocampus comes
GGGGGGGGATAACAAGAACTCAGCATGAAAAGTCTCAAACAATCTTATATATTTTCCAGACGTTCTGTAATGGATTTGTGTTTGTGTCACCCTCTTCACAGACATCTGTGTTCACTCCGGCCTTCGGTTCAGTGACCAACGTACGTGTAAACAGCGCCATGACGACAGTACAGGTCCTTAACATGTTGCTACAAAAGTTTCGGGTAAGGCAAATGTGTATGTTTATGATACTGTATTGATTGCTTTCATTTATAATGGGCTTTCTTGTCATATTAATAGCCACCACACTCTTCAGTCCTGACTTAGATAATATTCTAATGTTGACTCTACTTCATATCGCTAATAAATAGTGTAAACCACACCATATAAAGGAAGGCAGCCAACCATGGACATAGCACACTGTTTGAATTCTTTTTTTTTTTTTGAAGGCAGCCAACTATGGACATAGCACACTGTTTTTTTTTTTTTTTAAACAATGTACCATACAAATTTTACAATATAAAGTAAATACATAAAGTCCCATGGTCAAAATATTATATTTACTTTTTATAAAAGTGGTGTCAGCTTTAGCTCAGCATATACTGTTGTCTTCTAATATATATAATATAGAATTTATTTTTTGTTAAACTTTTTTTTGTTTTTAACCTTTCAAAAATCTGTCAAAATAGTACAGTACATACAACTGTCCAAAATTAGGATTTATAGTGATTTTGGTCACATGCATATTATTATATTGTTTGATGACAAAAAAAAAGATACATGAAATACAACTACTATTAAAATATTACTAAAACAACTCTAGCACTGTTGTAATACTGTATTTGGCACATAATACTAATAATATGAATAATTATTATTGTTATTATTCATACTTATGTGAAATAAAAACTGATCATATTTTTTCAATATTTATATCTTTTAAGGTGGAAAATAAATCAGAGGAATTTGTTCTTTATATGGTCCACGAGTCTGGCGGTAGGTTATCATTTTCATAAGGAAAGATTCCGTGTCAGTTGAATAGTGGATTCGTAATTTCTTGATGATTCCAATCATTTTTGTCGTCGGATTTAGAGCGCACCCAATTGAGGGACAGCGAATACCCGCTGGTGACCCGTGTGCTTCACGGACCTTGTGAGATGATCTCCAAAATCTTCATCATGGAGGCAGACCTGGGAGAGGAAGTCACTTACGATGTGAGTTTCATTTCCATCAGGTGACCTCTCAAAATGACCATAGACACACAATGGCCTCATTATAATCGCTTCAAATTAGCACGCAGAGGAAAGGCTTTGGGACTCATCTGACAATAGGCGGCCATGTTGTGATTGCACCGAGAGGAAACCAGATCCTCACATGGAGAAACGCATACGTTGATGTTGGATAAAAACAAACAAAAATGTCAGGTTAAGAAATACATAAAAGATAACGACATCAAATGGACTGCTATTAGTTCAAGCCGTGTGTTTCTCGTGTCACGTTCCATGAGAGAGCTTACCGTAGTTAAACTCTTCAACAGTAAAGCAGCTTTCAGTTGCGTGAACCAGAAATCCTCTTTGTTTCTCATCGGCATCACTCCAAGTCCCAAGTCACATCCTGTGTACAGTACATGCAGCACAATCCTTGCTTTTCACTAACTGAAAGCATTAACTGAAGGCAGCAAGGCACAGTTTCAAGCAGGAAATGAAGGCCCAGCAAAGCACATCCAGGGAGGAAACTCCGAATTTTGTGCTGTCCATTTGCTCTGGACCAGAGCTTCTCTCTAGGGGTACGAGGACCCTTACATGTTTTCCAAGGACTTCCGCATAAACAACCACATTATCTTAGTTGTTGGTTTTGACTTGCCATTTTGAAAAAGGTTTTTTTTTTTTCAATTGAGTTGTGGAGGTTGTAAGTTAAATAGAATTGTAAGTTATATCACAGAAGCTGACATTTGAACAGGGGTGTGTCAACTTTTTATATCTACTATATGCTTGAAACTTTTGACCCGAGGTATGTGCATCCAACCCACGTATATTTTTGCTTCCTTGTGAAGAGTGAGTAGGAAATTTGTTTTGCATGTAGACATTTCGGTACGTGCAATATGTCACAATCATATAAGCGCTTTAAATGGTTAAAATAGGGAAGAGTAATTGGTTTAGTATATTGTGTGTTGGGGGCATTTTTTTTAATGTAGATATGCACTTTTCCTTTAATAATTCAACTTTAATAATTACTTTTTATTTTGCTGACTCTAAATTGTTCATCGGTGTGAACGTGAGTGTGGGTGGTTGTTTGTTTGTTCAGAATATGCCCTGTGATTGGCTGAGCTGAGGACCAGTTGTACGGCTTGTACGCACAGACTAATCCGACAAATAAATAATTTGGGGTAGACTCAAGATCATCCGCAACCCTAATGAGGAGAAGCACAACAGAAAATGGATGAATACTTTTCAGCACCTGAATATTCCCACGGTGAAAGATTACACTTCAATCACATCTTGATTGTTTAAAATATTTTTTTTTCCTTGCATGTTCTCCCCTTGTCAGGTTGCCCAGTACATCAAATTTGAGATTCCGGTTCTGGACAGCTTTGTAGAAAAGCTAAAAGAGGAAGAAGAGCGGGAAATAAACAAACTGATGAAAAAGTATGTGAACAATGTTGACTGTGAATCATACAAAGCCGTCCTCATTCAATATGTCCAATTGCGTTATGTGAGGCCGACATCCTTATCTCCTGCACATTATAAAATCAAAACAAACTTGTCTGTCAATGGAGCCAGTGTTATTTTAACTGCTGCAGTCATATGAGGGACATTCCTTCATCGGAAGCCAATCAATGTGATCATTTAACTGCTATATCTAAAATCTATTTCCAAGTATCTGTGAAGTGTCCCGGGGTGTACTGAAAGGCATTAATTAAATCTCATGTCTTCTTCTTACTATTATTATTAGTAGTGGTAGTAGTACCATTCAACTATTTTTACTTATTTATTTATTTATTTATTTATTTATTATATCTATTTCTTTTTAAATATAATACAGGTGATGTGTTTTCTTCCCCCTGTGCAGGTACATCGCATTGAGGTCAATGATTGTCCATCAGCTGGAGTGCAAAACTCACCCCTGTGACCCAGTATAAAGGGTGTGTGTGTGTGTGTGTGTGTGTGTGTGTGTGTGTGTGTGTGTGTGTGTGGATAGTCCTATTTATATATTCACAATTTGTATGACACATTCTTACTGCTTACATGTGTTTTTGTCATGTAATCTGATCGTAATGTTTTCTATGACTTTTATGTAATAAATCAACTGTGTGGCCTTAAAGTTGTTTCTGTTCTCATCAAAGCAAACATGTCATTGAAAAAAAGAGACAAATCATTTCCTGTTCTGCTGCTGAAACTGATGAGTCTTAGCATTGTTCTTTGGAGTGAGCCTTTTTGCCAACTAGTTCCCATGTGCCTCTTGCATGAGAGCGTGTGTGTGTGTGTGTGTGTGTGTGTGTGCGCGCGCATGTGCGTGTGTGTTACACAATGGAGTATCCTGAGAGAGAAGGGCCGTTCCTTGTTTCCCACACTTTGGCGAACAGTAAGAAGTGTTGACTGTTGTCATTTTGCAGGGCTAACCTTGACCTTCAGTCAGTCCACTATTATAATTAGTTGAGTAATGCAATTACTTATGCTCTATATCTTTAATCACATCCCCTTTCCTTTGGTCGCGACCCCGTGGGAGAATACGCTCGATACATTCGGACTGAAAATGACATCACAGTGCCTCAGGGCTCAGGTGACGTTTGGTCATGTGAAGTGTGCAGGCTGAACGCTTAGGCACTGTGATGTTATTTTCAGTTGACAGCAAGTGGCAGTACAAAGCAAAATGGCAGCACCTACGGATGGCTAAAAAAGGAGTGGATTTTTCATCTTAACCAATCTTCCACAAACACACTATTTATCAGAATACGGGGGAACATAGAACATATTAATCTGAGGAAAATGCTTTAAAGGGGTCATATATTATGCAAAATGTACTTTTTATTTGATTGCATAAACTTTCTGGAGTGCCTGCTCAGCTTTGAAACTAAACCCATCCATGGAATTGATTAACAAAATAACCACAGTCACACCGAGTATCTCCACCAGTTAGTATAGGATCAGCAGAAGCGGGTGTAAATCCTGAGTGACTTTCAAGGCCAGAGTCCATACACCAATGTTTTTATTGTCTTAATGGGTACTCGCTTTCAGGCCCCCACGTTCTGGGTTCTGCTTGCGCAAGTAGATGCAAGCAGCTGGCAAACACTGACTAGTGAGCCAACATGCCATTACTTTGTACTTACCTATACAGTACCTGCCAGTACTTTGACTAGTCTCTTGTCAAAAAATACAAGATCCTGCCTCAGTTGTCACGGCAATGAAGGTCGAGCTCGCCATAGAACTAGCAATTATGAAATGAAGGTTGGCTCACTTGCAAGAGACATCCACCCCTTAAAAGTCTGAATTTAGTAAGACAAGAATTAGGGTAAGTATGCGTTAAGGCCTTTATCTTGAGGCATTTTGTTGAAAGACGTGGGAACTCTTCACTTGCAGAAAAAAAATGCATGATGTCCCCATTAATACCAGTACTTAAAGCAGTACTGTATTGGGTCAATACTCATATTTTCCGTAAAAAAATAAAAAAGATTGTTTATCCAGTTTAGCTCCTCCTTACTCCTCCCTCAAACACACATAACATCCACCCTCCAGCAGTAAAACAATCCACAGTACCTCAATACGCAATAAAAAAATAACCTGCTCACTGAACGACTTTTTCAAAATACTGACACAAAGGTCTTACTAACACACAACAAAAACCGACCGTGGTTTCTATCACATTTAAACTTTGCAGAATAGGGCAAGGGAGGACCTCAACTGCCCAGGGCCTCTCTCAGCTTTCCTATCATGCCCCCTGCTGGCCAAACATTTACTTCAACTTTCCTTCTAAATGTACAGTACTGTATAATGTAGTTAGATGTTGACAAGTGTAGTCTGTTGTTGAAAAGATAAAACGACTCTCCTACAATACAGTGGAATGTTAAAAAATACTTCCTGCAACAGTTAACATGATTTTCAGCCAATATTCGGATTTGCAGATTTAAAAAATCATTTGATACTCTAAGAATTGGATTTAATTGGATGTTGCAGGTGAGCCAATAGAAATTGGTGATTTTTGGAAATCAATGTTTTTAATGAAAGAAAATAAAGACAAGGGTTCAGGGATAACGAAAATTCATTTTTATTTTTTCATTTTTTAAACCAGGTGTAATTTTAGTCATTTTCTCAAATTCTGGACGCTTTTTGGGGCTATTCTGAGACACTTTTCATTCTTCCTGGGTGACCGCTGAGAAGTTAGTTAATAACATTTTAAATCCAAACCACTGACGTGCATTAATTAGTTAGATATCTCTTACTTGAAAGGTGGCCAACGCCGTTCCCTAGCGGTAGATTACCGTAATGCACGATATGGGCAATCGTTGGGGGTTGACTTTTATTTTGCTATTGGAGGCTGGCCTGACAGCACGTTTACATGTTCAGTTGCACAACGCGAAACTCAACAACCAGGGGTTACCTCACTTGCACTTGGAAGCAAAGCAACGTCCAGTGAATTGACGAAGCCTTTTTGTTTCTGCGTTAAACCGGTCAAGTAGAGAGTCTTAATGTCGTTGGGCGCCGACGCTAGAATAGTCATCATCGGATGCGGAATATCAGGGATAGCTGCAGCACACAGACTTATTAAAGCAGGGTTTAATCATGTGAGGATTCTTGAAGCGACTGGAAGAAGCGGAGGGAGAATTAAAACGGGCAAATTTGGTGAGTACAACAGGGAACGCAGTTTTTCTCGACCTGGAGTTCATTTTGTGGATCTCGTGTTACGAGCCGAGTGTACTGACTCTTCGGTTTACGACGGAACGCCTACTAGGGCGACCGAACGCGAGTGTTTTACTCCACTAACCTCGTCCAGCGCAACTACAGTTCATAGTTGAATGAAAAAAACACCTATTATTGTCCATTAATATTTAACTCGACTGAACAACTGGAAGTACAGTACAACGATAAAACTTGTTGGCAGGTCTTGTACCGCTGCGAGTTTATTACCGAACTGCCTTTCGCATGCGTATGTTAGATTTGAATTCTAATCTTCAAAGTACTGTAACTCATACTAGCCCTTACACCGTAGCGCCATGATGTGAAATATATCGTAAATCTTTATATGTGCGTGTGTGTGTGTGTGTGTGTGTGTGTGTGTGTGTGTGTGTGTGTGTGTGTGTGTGTGTACTGTATATGTATTAAAACCGACATAAAATAAAATAATAAAATACATTTATAAGAGGGAAAAAAATACAAAACACATTTTTTTTAAAAAGTACCCATACCAGTGTTTCCACAGTAATTGTAAACGCAACTTGGCATCAGTTCTGAGAAGCATTCAAACGGCATATAAAAGAATACATAAGATTCAGTGTTAGATAGCCCACATAACATGCAGCGCAGTCTGTACATATAATCGTCATTACAAATTTGAACATTAATGACATGTGCCAGATATTTGCAGACGAGAGAAACAATTTGCCCTTACAGGTAAAATGATGGAAATGCAAGCTCTTGGACTCCTTGTGCTCTGCAAATGTAACATTGTTTTGGGCTTTGTATCTTAACATCAAATTGGGCACCATACTTGGAGCATATTTTGCATAGCTGTTGAAATCCAGCCCTGATAGGAGAGAACATCAACAGATCATCAGCATACTGGTCAATAGAATCAGTTACCACTCATACATCCTGTTTTACAGCCTCTCAATTGATGAGATAAATTATTCATTTGCACATTGGGGCTGGTGAAAGTAAGCCTCCCAGCAAACTCCATTACCAACAACAAACCATTCATACATATGGAAAATGTATAGTCTTAAATACACAGTACCTAACCTATGTTTTTGGAATGTTGGAGGAACATACAGTTCACAATAACCGACCAATTGTGCCTTTTGTGTATAGGTGATAACATAGTGGAGATCGGGGCCAACTGGATCCATGGACCATCAAAGGAGAACCCGGTCTTTTGTTTGGCTCAGCAATATGGCCTGCTTAGTCCAGAGGCGCTCACCCCGGAGAACCAGGCAATGGATGTTGGAGGACATCCTCCCTGGATCTCCAGTGTCTTCACCAGCACAGGTCACTCTTGAGAAAACCTCTTTGTCAACCAAATAAGACGTGATGAACTCATGTGGTGCTACTCTCCTAATGAAAAGGTCGCAAAATGAGCCTTGACGACCTGTCCCCTGCTGTGGAGATGTACAAAGAGCTTTTGGATGAGAGTACACAATTTTTGGAGAGGGGAGAACCCTGGCCCAGCGTGGGCCAATTTATACGTGCAGAGGTATGATCAGCATGTCCATGTTCAACCAGAACTTGACTGTAACATTTTTTTCTTGCTTGGGTGTAGGTGCTACAGAGATCAGCGGAGAAGTGGAAAGCAGACAATGCAGGATGTTTGCAGCGGTGCATGTTCACCACCCTGCTGAAGGTGGAGTGTTGCATTTGTGGTTCTCACACCTTGGATGACCTGGGCTTGGGTGCAAGTGGCCTCTATAAATCAATACCGGGACTTGACTGCACCTTCCCAGGGTTCGTAGTCCAACATCGTCTACATGAAACATGCAGACTATGCATATTCAATACCTCAATAACTGTTCATGGTATAAGTAAAGATAACACTTCTTTGCCATACCAAACAGCCCTTTTCCTACTCTAATGAGATTAAATACAAGAGCTGTATTCAAACTTCAAGGTGTGAAAAGAACAAAAAACATCCTGTAAATTGTTGTAATGGAAGTAAATGAAAGTAGCAATAATAAATAAAATCCACATACATTCATCTCATATCCCAGTTCTGTATTCTGTGTCTTATTTCAGAGGTTATGAAGGTCTAGTAAGAAACCTGATGTCAGAGTTGCCTGCTGGCGTGGTGAGCTACAACCAGCCAGTTAGCTGCATCCACTGGAACAACTCTGACAAGAGAGATGCACAGGTGAACGTGGAGTGCCATGGCGGGAAGGTAGTGGCTGCTGATCATGTGATCGTCACGGTTCCTTTAGGTATGATCACGCTTCAGGACTTAAGTCATTTGCTCCCCCTTGAAGTCACTACTGTATCAAGCTGTTCTTACTTCTGTTTGGTCAGGTTACTTGAAGAAGCACCATACGTCACTGTTCCGTCCTCCCCTTCCTCTGCACAAAATCCACTCAATCCAGAGGTTTGGCTTTGGCACCAACAATAAAATATTTGTGGAATTTGATTCGCCCTGGTGGGATGAGGACTGTGAGGTCATCTACTTTGTGTGGGAAGACGATGTGAGTGAATTCATGAAGATGGAGATTTGCTGCTACTTCGGCTTTGTCATATGAGTAGTACCGTTTAAGTGAACCTATGTCTTAACATTGTTGAATCGTTGTTGAATGCTATCCTCTTTGTCAAGGCAGAATTGTGACGATGTACTATGACCTAATGCATATCTTCTGCCTTTTCTGCATCATTGGTGATTAATCTTTACAACCTAAAATTTAATCTGTTGTTGGTCATCACATTGTTCAGGACACCATGGTCGACCAGGTGGAGGATGTTCCAGGATCCTGGATTAAGAAATTGGTCGGCTTCACTGTGGTAAAACCCAGTGAAAGGTCAGCAGTTATGGATTCCTATGCTCATCTTTATCAGATCATGCCCAAAAGTGTAGGTTGCATTTTTAGGGTTTGACGCTCTATTTATGGACCAAATTTCTTGAAAATAATTCAACAATTATTTCTCAGCAAAAGCCAATTTGATGGATTGAATTAACAATTAAATACAAACATGCGCAACCGTATTTAGTGGCACCTGCCTTTTATACAGAAAGTTACAACAACATGTTGACACAAATGCACAGACAGTATACTGCATTCCCAAAACATGCTTGTTGGGTTCATTGAAATTTTCCATTGGCGTCAAGAAAAGTGTGATTGCTTGTTTGTCTAAATGTGCCCTGCAATTGACTGGCGGCCAAATCAACTGTGATAGGCGCCAACTCACCCGTGACCCTGATGAAGAAAAGCAATACACAAAATGTTTTTCTTTCAGCAGTGATAACAGAGAGGGTGCAATTGCTTGTTTTGAGTGGTGGGTTGAAAAAAAGTCTTTACACCTCCAGGTACGGCCATATTTTGTGTGGCTGGATCGCTGGGAAGGAATCACATTATATGGAGACTTTGTCTGAGCAGGAGGTCATGTATGCCATCACCCAGCTTGTCCGCAGGTTTACAGGTGAATGTTAGTCTTTTATGCTTTTACTGCTCAAGATTGACTTTTTTGTAATTAGTTTTGCGTGTGCGTGCGTGTGTGTGTGTGTGCGCGCGCGCATAGGTAATCCCATAATCACTCCGCGGAAAATCATGAGGTCTCAATGGTTTCACGACCCCTGGACATGCGGATCATACAGTTACCCTTCAAGAGGCTGCTCATTGCAGGACATCGAGAATTTAATGGAGCCTGTGCCGTCTAAGCAAACGCTCTCACAAGTACTGACGTTTCAAACATTAAAAAAAAAAAAAAACAAGAAAGGTTTATAACAAACTTGTCTGGCGTGTTCTTCCCAGCCGCTCCAAGTGTTGTTTGCTGGAGAGGCGACTCATCCCTCCTACTTCTCTACCGTCCATGGAGCTCTTCTCACTGGCTGGAGGGAAGCCGACAGGCTCCTCGCTCACTACTCCCCTGCCGCTCGGTCTGAACAACCAACCAAGTCAAAGCTGTAAAGGAATTATGCAAGATGAAGTTATTTCAATGTAACTTGATCTTAATCTTGATCAAGGTTTAGCTATCTTTGTAAAGAAGTAGCCTCAAAGGAAAAGCAGCTAAATTGTCTAAATGAGGAGAAATTGGTTTTGCTGTTTTGGAGAGCAACAAACATTACCTTGTAAAGTAAGGGGATATGCAAAAAAAGTTTACTTTATTCCTACCTGCCACACTCATCAATTTAACATGAAACATTGTTATTAATTACATACTGCTACAAGTCTCACTTTAAGATATTGAAATTGTATTTGAAGTCTTTTTTCCATAATATGCAACTTTTAATTTTATTTACTTGTGAGGGTGATGTTCAGTATTTCCATAATATGCAACTATACAAAAAAAAAATTTTAATTTTATTTACTTGTGAGGGTGATGTTCAGTGTTGAACCGTTTCACATGAAATTCTGCCCCTATTCCACTTGCGTAAATAAATGACAAGTGGTTAGTATCTGCTTCAACAGTTTGCTTCAACAAGCTGCAGCACAGTGGGCCCCATGACGGATAAGTGCTGTAGAAAATGATTAGACAGCAACATTATTGCATAAGTGTGCCTCAGCTTGCCAAAATAAAAAGCCAATATAAAAACTGAATTTTTATTCTTTTTCACTTCATGAAATATGGGAGCAAAAGCAAATGCGTTATGTTTTAAGTTATTGCGTCATTTTTTAGTTTATCTTCATTTAGTTGACATTGTAAACATTTGATTTTCACCAGACCCCAGCAAATATGCGTCCATAAAATACAGTAGTCAGAATGTATTTGTGGTACAGGACTGGTTATTTAATGTACACAGTGCTGCGCATGTCTCGATTCAAACGGGAAGGAAAAGCGGAACTAGTTTTAAGTTTTTAGTTCTGAGTCGGCGTGTAAATAGTGGTGCGCAGAATGTCCATTTATTTATTTATAAATCGTGACTGGGAGAAATACCGACCGAGGCACAGATGTGACCTTTGAAAGTCACATACATATTTACCAAGGCCATGAAATTGTACCAGTCACTTTGCGATGTCGCCAAATTTCGAAGCGCATTCGACTTTGGAGGACGGGAAGTGGCTCACTGGTTCCCTGGACACATGGCTAAAGGTGACTGCAAGTAAAGTAATTGACATTAAATAAATGCATTCTTTCCTGAATACGGATTTGTAGTGAACTGATTTCTCTTTTTGACTGTGGTCAGGGCTGAAGAAGATGAGAGCCAGTCTGAAGAGTGTGGACTGCATCATAGAAATACACGATGCTAGAATATCCTTGTTGATGAAGCTGCGTGTTAGTTCGCGCTCAAAGTACTCCGATAAAACATCTTTAACTTTAACATTAAGTACATCCCCTTGTCTGGAAGAAACCCTGTGTTTCAGGAGACTCTGGACATCAAACCACATCTGCTTGTTCTCAACAAGATGGACTTGGCTGACTTGTCACACAAACAGGTGCTGTTTGAATTAATGGAACCTTAATTTAAAACAAAAAACACACTACTGTACACTCACTTGGATTCATTCCCCATAATTGTCTGCAGTACAGAATCGATATCAAGCAGAATATTGTGGAGAACTTAATTTATTTTTGTGGTTAAGTAAAGAACTTGTGAAATGAAGGAACTTTTCAATTCGAGATGTCCTTACGTGCAGTTTCATTTATACAGTATGTAATTTGTCATTTTTTTCTCTCTGCAGAGGATCCTGAAGGAGCTTGATAGAAGTGGCGTGAAGAATGTTCTTTTCACTAACTGTTTAAAGCAAAGAGACAACAACGTTACCAAGGCATGCGTCGTCCCTGAATGGCCAATATATTTGATTACCGGCCTTCATTAATGATCGTATTAATTAAAAGCCCTCGTCCTCTCACTTTTTTGTGCAGTTGGTGCCGACAGTTCTGGAGATGATGACGAAGTCATGCCGTTTTCACAGAGAAGAGGTACACCCCGAGTAAAACAGGCAAAGACTCTTAACAACCTCATACAATGAGGATATTGAATTCAAAGTGTCACATGGAGTAGTCCATGCCTTATTTTGATAATGACATGCAAATATACATTATTCCAGAATCGTAATTATTGCCTGATGGTGATTGGAGTGCCCAATGTGGGAAAATCATCACTTATCAACTCCCTCAGAAGGACACATTTGAAAAAAGGTACAGTTTTTTTAGATACTTTAGGCTGTCTTTATTATGAGCAACACGAATAAATGAGATGTCCCGTTCAGGCCGTGCATCTCCAGTAGGTGGAGAGCCTGGTATAACTCGAGCTGTCCTCACTAGGATTCAGGTCAGTGGTGTGTGTATTGTTTTTAATATAGTTTTTGTTATTGTTCTTCTTCATTATATATAATGGTCTGTATCATTCTCAGGTGTGTGAACGTCCCATGATGCACCTGTTGGACACCCCAGGTGTCTTGCCCCCAAACATAGAGAGTGTCGAGACGGGCATGAAACTGGCGTTATGTGGTGAGCAGGCGAAACAAGCTAATTTAGTGATTCCCAGCAGAAATTATCCAGTCCCACCCCCCATCCCCCTCATTCCATTTTCATCAAAATCCTTACGTGTTTCCTAAAACTAATGTTAAGCTTTATTCATGTGTATATTTGCCACCGATGTCGAGAGATGGGCAGAACGATTAAAATCTTCCAATTGCGTGTGCTCTGAGATTTTTCCAGTGTAAAAAAAAAAAAAAATCTGTGGTTCTATTCAGGTTGGGGAACTGTGCTAAATCACTGCTTTAATTGAACTGTGTTGGAATAAGTGCTTCTCTCGTCTCTCTCCAGGAACTATCCTGGACCATTTAGTGGGTGAGGATATCATCGCTGACTACTTGCTTTATTCTCTGAATCGGCTTGGAAATTTCAGGTAGCAATTGCGTGTGTGTGAGCCAACGTTACATGATCAGTGTTGCCATTTTAGGTCTCTATTGGTCCGTTTTGTTGTGTTTGTGTGCAGTTACGTTGAAAAATACGACCTGCAAGAGCCTAGCGACGACATCCAACATGTCCTCAAGCACATCGCTGTGAAGCTCAGGAAGACTCAGCGTGTCACAGCCATCACTGGAGTGGGTGAGAGAGAACACCGCTTACAAATACAACCAAATATTGACAACCAGAAATAAAATGTTAAAGTGCTTAGAAGAATAGTTTTATCAAAGGGCTTTTCTTAGGATTAAATAATATATCATAAAACAAGTACAAGGAGACCAATACGTCATCACTCATATTATCAGTGTGTTATTTGGGTTGTCCAGTAAACAAGGGATGCATGAATGAATGCTGGATTTTATTTTGGCCATCCAGTACCACAATAATCTATAACACCTTACATTAAATTTCAACTCTCCAATATTTGAATTAACATTTCAAGATGTGTAGCTGTCATGCAGGTGGAATTTGAAGTTCACCACTTTAATATTACTACAGAATTAGTCAAACACATTTAATCAGTGTTAATGCGACATTGTGGGTGCCTTATCCACCTATCTTCTCTAAAAATAATTTAATCACTGTAAAAAAAGCAAAAGGAATAAGGTTCTCTCGCTTTCATTGCAAGTGACGACAATGGTGATGGTAGACCTAAGTGTTGAGACACCACGCGATTCTTACTGCTTTGCACGTGAAGAAAATAAAATACAATTATGATTCTCTTTCTTCTCTTATCGTTTTGTTAGGGAGTATGTTTACATACATGTTTTGACAAATGACGTTATTTTAACATTATCTGCAAAGGAAAAAAAATCTTTATTATTTCTGTGATCCAAGTTAATGCTGGGGAAAGCCACGCTGGATAAAAGTGTTTTCTTTGAAGAGATACAAAGCAAATACCAGAAACATTAAGATGCGCCACTGAATGATAACAGTGTTTTTATTCTTCTTTAGGCAATGTCAACATCATCATTCCAAACTACGCAGCAGCAGCGTACATTTTCATCCGAGCTTTTAGGAAAGGAGAGCTGGGCCAAGTGATTCTGGACTAGGAGGACTCATTCTAATGGATGCACCTGTATATTTATACATTGTAAGTAAAATGCATCATGCATGATGTAGTTTGAATGTGTCTTGCTTTTAGAATGAAAAAGGCACATGTCTTTTGGAGTTGGTTTAAACTTGTTTATTTGCATTGAGACAGATAACAAAGGTATTCTGTACCGCACACAAGTGTTCCATAGATAAGGTCAACAAGAGGAAGAATCTTTGGGGATACATCAAAACCTGTTTTGATCAGCACCACATCTTTATACCTGACTCACAAAGATACTGAATTTCCCCAAATAGTGTCCACCCCTCTAATATGACACAATGCCCCAACTTGTCATCCACAAAAAAACAAAGCCTCTCATTTTCTGTTGGGAAAATGGGTCGTAATGGCCATGATCTCCGCTCAAAGACTTGGAATTTTGAACTCTGTTGTTAACAGCAGCACCTGCCCAGCCTCGTAAACAATCCCTCAGTTGAATTCGAGGGTGGAGTCAGCATATGATGTAAATAATTTCCCCTGGGCATTATATTAAAAGATCTTAGATGCCTCTCCCATCTGTAGGTGAGTAAATAAACCCCTGGCCAATAATTAGACACACAGATACTAAACCAACATTTCTGAATGAGAATATAGTTGATCCTGCGGAGGGATAGCCTCATTTGTTCTCTGAAAGTGTTCAAAAATTACTGAGGCAATGATGCTATTAGGCTAAGGAGATGCATATTCAAATGGACTTTTGATCTTTGTGTATTCTTCAGACTTGATATATTTTTTCAACCCGTTTGGTCCACAACACTCAAGCTGGTGCAAATGAGTTAGTGCATTTTACGTGTAAGTAAACAGTGCATTGTTTGCTTTGTGATCACAAATTTGTTTTCCCGCCAGTCTTTCCAGTTGCTTCCAGCCTGTCCTGCATTGATCAGGTCCAGCGCATTTCTCCTTAACAGCTCATTACAACATGTAGTCCCACAAAAGTATATAGTTGGAGGACAGTGTTGCCATGGTGATAGAGAACATTTGGCAGAAGGATGTTCCCGCTGTGGAGCCAGACATATGGGCATCAAAGTAACCGGTCCTGTTGTAATAATCCAGCTCCTCATCGGAGTCGGCGTTGCTGCGGCGGTAAGCAGACGCGTACCATTTATCCGCGGTCAGGGCCACTGCAGCCCCAGCAGCCGCAGCGGCGGCCACACGCACTGGGGACGTCCGGCCCACTGCCCTGAAGCGAGACCGCGGACCGCCATAACCACCCGCTCCGCGGTACGAGCCCCCTATGGAGTTGCGGGCAGGGGAGCCTCTGGACGAGCCTCTGGACGAGCCCCGGGAACCCCCACGGCCCCCTTTACAAAGCACAGGCTCGCACAAGAAGGTGGAGAGCAGGAGGAACATCCAGCAGGTTGCGAGCACCTGGTTCATCTGTGCAGGAGGGCAACCATAGAAGAACATTTTACTAAGATGTGATGAAGGGGCTCATTAACATTTTTTAAAAGGACTACAAGTTTGTTTACATAATTCAGAAATTATTTTACTGCGATTACCTCTGGTATGAGTAATAATCAATGTTATTCAGATGTGGAGCCCTGAGGAACAGTATGGAAAGTGACTTGAGATAATTTATTCTTGTTGCAAATTGGTCTCACGTAATGGTTTACATATTCTCAACTCAACTGTATTTGTAGAGCACTTTAAAACAACCACTGCTGTATACAAAGTGCTGTACATGAAGAAAATATCATATATATACAACAATAAAACAATACATTAATAACGAAGACAGTAGAAAGCACAAAAACAGTAAAAGTAAGATCAAATCGGAGTCAAAAGCCAAAGAATACAAATGAGATTTGAGACTAGTTTTATTGATGGGCAGCGAGGGGGCTTGACGACAAAGCAAAGACAAATTAACAAAAGATGGTTAATACATCATGACAGATTTTTAAAAAAACTTTATATACCTCATGAGACGCTGTGATAATATCGCTGAAATATGATGGATTGTGCTATGATCCTCATTACTGTCACATCACTGCTTTTATGGCTGTCTCCTCAGGTGTAAGCAAAACAAGTCCATTATTTTGGAAATGACAGTTGTTTGAACATGAGAAAAACAAATTCTCCGTGTATCATATTTTACATTTTAGTTATAGAAAAAAATGTAGTACCCATTCACTGAGCATTCTCAAACATCGATGTCAAATACGTTGATGCTGTCGAAAGCTGATGCACTGTGCACATTGCATAGGTTGAAACAAAATTTTTTACTTATTTCCTTCAAATAAACATGCTAGAGAAATGAGAGGTTATGCCAAACCACAAATGAACTATATACAAAAATATAGAAAAAGTTTGGAATTAATGCACCTGATTGATAATGAGACAGCAATGGTAATCAATATAAGCTTGGCGAATCGAACAATATGCACAGACCGCACGCCATATTTTCCAGTGTACCATTATTCATCTTCATCCAACCCTGTTAATTAGCCTACTAGGTCATTGTAGCCTTCATGTAATGGATCTTATCAAGATGCTCCCATCACATAATAATCAACGCATCCTTGTGGTTGGTGCCTACCTTGATCCTTGTTTATCTTCAACACAAAGAAGAAGAAAGGTGGTCAAAATGGTCACGGGGATGCTGGTGCGCGTTCATGTGGATGGCAGCGCGGGAACGAGCAAGCACGGGTAGGCGCGTTGCCGCTACACGTCAGCGTCTCTGTTATATTGGTAGTATCTGCGCAGTAAACATACTGCCACTCAGTGCCTTGAACTTAAAACGACAACCTACATGGTATGCAAAATTTATTAACTCGCGATTACACTGATAGAAATAAATTAGGCATCTTCGTCCATCGCGCCCCTTTGCCACATGCGAGATGGCAGCCAGCTTGACGTAAAATTCCAAGCCAATCTAGGGTCAGGTTACAGTTGATGTATGTGATAGCCTCGAGCCAGTTCACCGAATTCTTAATGTCTATTCACCACATCATATACTATCCATCTATACTGTATTTATCTATCCATCTAGCTGACTAGAAGTGTGTTGCGTGTCAGGTATATAGCGAAATAAGTAACTATCATGCTAATTATCTCGCTGTGTCAATATAGTAATAACAGCAACGTACGCTAGCTGGCGGTAAAGCTATGCTACATTTGATCCTGAACCGCTGTTAAACCACGAAGAAGAAACGTACCAGGAAACGCTGTACAGCGTTGCTTGTAGCACAAATTTACAGCCAAACACCCCTGTTTGGGTAGGCCATGGCGTTTGTCTGTAGAAATGCTGCCGCACTACTGAAAACGAGCCGCGCTGCACCCACCTTGGTCTCGGCCGCCGCCCGTCTGTGCAGCTCGGGTCAGTGTTGAAGACACGACTGCGTTTCGTTCTTCAATGTCAAGTATAGCTACGTCACTAACTCTGTAAACTACTCTTCGTTGCACTCAGCTATGAAGTAGAAAGCTATTATTAGTGCACAGGTTGCATTGTGTCCCTGTATCCGATGTCAACATAGCAACGTTATTTATTATTTGTTATTTATTTTACTATAGTAGTGAGTGGTGACAGTGGTTGTGCACGTATCATCACTTACATTATGACACGTATGAGACTTTATCTAATGCAGTGTTTGTTAATTCATCTTTATTGAGCCAAGGCAAGCAAACACAAAAAGTCATATATACGTGTGTGTGTGCGTGTGTATATATATATATATATATATATATATAGGGCCAGTAAAAAAACTACTGTAAATAATCACTGTTTGCCCTCCCTGCAGGTGTCCAATATGAGTATATTATGGTGGAGAAGCGAGGGGAGAAGAAGAATGTGGGTTTCATCCAGTTGAATCGACCTAAAGCTCTTAATGCGCTATGTGACGGCTTGATGAAGGAGATGGGTGAGGCCTTGGACGCCCTTGAGAGCGACAGAGACGTGGGGGCCATCGTCATCACCGGCAGCGACAGAGCGTTTGCAGGTGAGGGGGAATATTAAGAATATAAAGTGTTGTTGCCAAACTCTGAATTAAGACACAACATGGCTCATCTTTTCTGTCTTGTTTAGCTGGAGCAGACATAAAAGAAATGCAGAATCAAACTTTCCAGAAGTGTTTCAGTGGGAACTTTCTGGCTCATTGGAACAGAGTGTCCACTGTGAAGAAGCCCGTGATTGCTGCGGTCAATGGATTTGCTGTGAGTGTCTCTGTTTTGCAAGGTCCACATTACAGCAATATAGAGCCTAATATG
The DNA here is from genome assembly GCF_001891065.2 of Hippocampus comes. Classification (NCBI taxonomy): domain Eukaryota; kingdom Metazoa; phylum Chordata; class Actinopteri; order Syngnathiformes; family Syngnathidae; genus Hippocampus; species Hippocampus comes. The sequence continues at coordinate 68,683 of NW_017805277.1, forward strand.
GCTCATATCCTGTTCAAACATGCTTGTCAACACTCATTAGATCCTTATCCTCAGAGGATGACGATAACGCATGTTTAGGCCTTGACAGCCTCTGCTAATTTTGTTCACTGTTTCAGTTGGGAGGAGGCTGCGAGTTGGCGATGATGTGTGACATCATCTATGCTGGAGAGAAGGCACAATTTGGCCAACCAGAGATCCTGCTGGGGACAATCCCTGGTATGACTGTGTACACACCTTGTGCCATTCCTCATTTTCAGTTCATATAAAGTCCTCCGAGGGACGGAGGGATGATGTCGCAACGTCGCTGCCTCAGTGCACGTTGTCACAAGTGCAATCAATCATTTCATTGTCAGGGGAAAACACAAGCAAGCTCAACAAACATAGAAAATAAGCATCTCACCTCACAGACATGCTTTTCGGCAGCCCAACTACATGTTCTAACCTTGTTGCTCTACACAAAGCTTTTATACTAAATAATTGTTTATATCACCTTTAACAGTATTTAGTGATTTGTTCAAATAATTTGATTTGTTTATGTACATTGTCGTTGTAGTTGCAAGACAAGTACATTTATTAACACAAAAAATAACGATCGGAATCCCATTAAGGCACCTGATCAATAAGCAGTGGTGTTAAGAGTAGTAGTATCGATGCAATCTTATCAATACCCTCCCCTAGTGTGTACCCTACGTTAGACTCCACTTTGACTTAAAATCCATCTGAGCCACATTTACCATCATGTCTCGTCTCCCTGCAGGGGCTGGCGGTACCCAGCGTCTGACCCGTGCGGTGGGCAAGTCTCTGGCAATGGAAATGGTGCTGACCGGAGATAAAATTAATGCCCAAGAAGCCAAGCAGTCAGGTACGATAACGGTGTGCTACTTCAAATCAATAATCTGCTAAACAATAAAACACCAACCTCAGTCCTGAAACAAACCCAAGTTTTAACCATGACTATTTCCATAAGTGTGCCGTTTGCTTCTAAATCAGCAATTCCCAGCTTTTGAGCCACGGTACATATTTTCACAATCACTGTTCGACACATTAGGCTCCTATTTATTTGCATTCATTGTCATTCAGCATCCGACTTTTGTGTTGCCATGCGCAGGTTTGGTGAGTAAAATTTTCCCCGTGGACCAGCTGGTGTCCGAAGCGGTAAAATGCGGCGAGAAAATTGCTGCTAATTCCAAACTGGTGTCCGCCATGGCCAAAGAGGCAGTTAATGCAGGTCAGGCCACATTAAGTGAAACTTGTAGCACGCATTGTAATCAAATGAAGTTGAAATTCATGTCATTTTCCGCCTTGCGCACTTTCAGCCTTTGAGATGACTTTGGCCGAGGGGAATCATATGGAAAAGCGTTTATTCCACGCAACGTTTGCAACGGTAATATGGCACACCTGCATGGTCCACTTTCATAAGCATGGAGACTTGCTTTGCATTGCATTACATTACATTTGTGCTGTTGATTTCTAGGATGATCGCAAGGAGGGCATGACTGCATTTGTGGAGAAGAGAAAGGCCAATTTTCAGGACAAGTGATCTGCTAATCAAGTTGAATGATAGCAATGGAATGTGGAAGATGTTTTGCCTCGCTGCCTAGCATTTGCCCAGTGGAATTTTTACCCAGCCAATCAGTGAACAAATATGATATTCCAATAATATACTGTACCATCATGAAATACAATCATGAATGAACAAAGCAAGCCAGTCTTGTGCATACTGCAAAAAGGGACAATGGGGTTGACCTTTTCAATTTTAATGAGTGCCTTATTATTAAGGCTTACATTTGAATTTGAATGATTGAATGCACAATGTGATTTTTTTTTCCACTTAAAAGGTAATCAGCGGAAGGAATCACTTGTAGCATTTTTTTCCACTGTCGTTCCTTTTTTGTGTATGTACATTTTGCAAATAAATCAAATGAATTGATGATGATGACATTGTTGGTCTGAATAAAATGAATGCTGTCTATTAGTGAATCACAAGTACAGTATATCCATATCCATCGTTTCTTGATAGCGCTGAGGGTCTCAGGTGGTTGAGCCGGAGGCTTTCCCAGGTGACTTTGGACGGAGGCGAGTTATACTTGCACGCAGCCAAACACACTCATTCACACCTGCGCTCAATGACAAGTCTTTAATAAACCTAACGTGCATATTTTTGGAATGTGAGAGGAAGTGGAGTAGTGTGGGAAGAACACAAGCACTGGGACAGAATGTTCTCACTGCTGTTCAACAATTTTGCTACTGCGTGTTTTTATGTCATGCTAATTGTATTCTTTTTTGAAAAATTCCATACAAATGTTTGCTTTTAGATGACTCCTACAATGTAGCAACTGTCGGGGGTTCGCCACTAGAGGGAAGTCACGTGCAGTTAAAAGTGTCAGGCAAAAGAAAATGCAGTGGTAAAAAAAAAAAAACGCATTTTTTTTTAAACCTATACTCTTTTTGTTTCTTTTTGTGGTGTCTGAAATGCTAATCTATACTGGAATTAATATAAGACTATAATGGTCACAATGTCCATAAAACATGCTTGCGATTGTTTTTAATACATAAACATTATAGCTTTAACTGATGCAACTGGACTGCTGAACTTGTTTTTGGAAAATGTTTAAAAATAGCTGGCCAATCTCGCCATTGGGCTGGCGATTTATAAATGTATATTTATAAAGTGTTCATTGTTCAAACATCGTCTTAGAAAGAATCTTGCGTGACTGCACTGAGGCCGAAATTGCTCGGCTTCGTTAACTGAAAATAAAACAATTACAACTAGTTTTTCCATATTCAAAAAATGAGTCCAAGTCCATTCTTGACTTCCTTTCAAATATGCAAGCAATTCGTGGAGCTCGTTAGGGTCCAAAATAAAATTAACTCCCAGAAAGTAACCCCCCCCCATCCCCCACACCCTCTGGTCCATTTTTTTATGCACTCTCTGATGTTCACACGTATCTCGCCCTCAAGGCCATGGCCTAATTGATTTTTATTTTTCATTCAATATTCTCCCGTAGAGTTGGCTTTCTCGCCGTTCTCGTGGAACAAAAGTTTTCAATACGAAAGAAGCTCTTCGCGGGGCGCACAATAAAGTCTGCATCAACCGAAGGTTCAGAAAAGAAACGTCCCCCTTTGAGGGCTGGAGAGAGGTCAAAATAATAAATGTCGACTCAATTGAGCTTCTCCAAGCGCACAATGAGGACCAAAACGTAACACCGAAGCAGCGCGGACCCTCGTGGCGTGATAAACTCATTTAAAGAACTCCTAAAGAAAGAGAGCGCAGCATGGGTCCGCGCTGGGTGATTTGGGAGGGGCTCCTGGGGGTGGGATTTTTCCTCTCCTGCAAGTCAACCACACTCTCTCTTGTATTCCCTCCGACTTTCACCCTATGTATTCTACTTTAGTGTCCACCAATGCCTTCTGTCTTTTAACAGCCCTGCTCTGCTGTCAGAAATGATTTATTTTCCTTAAAACATCACACGGGCCTCCACTATTAGACCTAAAGTACAACACAGGGATACAGTAGCTTACTTACCCGAGAGCAAAGGGTTCAAATTAGTTACCCAGGAGTCCAATGATTCGTTCTCCATATAAAGGACTGCTACTGTAACAGTAACCATGCATATTCCCGACAGGCTGACACTGTGGAAACTGCAGTTCTTGATTTATAGTACAAATTGCTATAATGTAAAAGTGACTTTTTAATGGCTTGTCGAAATGGTTGCTCCGGAGAACCTGCCCAAGTGTCAAATGAACAAGATCGCACATATTTTGTTATGTTTCAATTTCTGAAACCATATGAGTGAGCCTTTCCGCCCCAGTCTTACTTTGTCAATGCACAATACAATACATTATCCATTTTTGTAAAAAAAAAAAAAAAAAAAGAAGAAAATAAAAATACTGTTCTGTTTGAGTGCCTCTTTGAAAGGCCTGATCAATGTCGTTCTATAATTCAGTTTAAACACTAAACCCAATGAAAAAGTCTGCTCCATCTTAATGGTACAAAGTCTCCTCCGTGGGTCACCAGAGGACATCAGGCAACATACAGCAGCTTGAGAAAATATTTAATTATTTAAAAAAAATTGTCAACATAGATTTGCAGGCCTCCTTTGACTCTTCACGTGTATTTTTGAAAGATTTGATTTTAAATGGAATTAAGTAAAGCTGTAAAAAAAGGCAGTTTCATGTGTATTTGGGGCTTTTTTTTTTTTTTTTTTTTTTTTACAGAAGCAAGATCATGCAGTCACTGAGAGGACTCCTAAACATTTTTGCCATCCAGCTGAGCGTGTCAGATGAAAAAGAAGTGTTTGGTGGGGTGGGGATGGGGATAGAAGGGTCATCTGACAAATATTTTCATTATCTCACATTCTTGGCTGCAGAGACTGTCGGAATATCGCCACTCGTCTCTGCTTTGAATTATGCCCTGGGGCCCAACAAAAACAAGCAGCAACAACAGGCAAAAGATGAACCGTGGTCAGTGGAATTAATAACATTCATGACCCTTAAATAAGCCCCTCCCCCCGAGCATTTATGATATTATTTATACAGTATTTTGATTATTCTGTTTACCTGAGAACATACAGTAAGACACATTGATCAAACCTGAAAAATATTTTTTCCTGAAGCTTAATCATATCGAATATGCATTAACGAACTCAAGAGCATAATTTTCAGTCAAAACATTGATTATAATCTTTAAAAAAATTATGCTTAGAGGGGAAACATCTCTCACTGTCTTTAGACAAATGCCTCATTAGCAAAGATGTGGGGATTTTAATAAGGTGGTGTTTTTCTTTCTTTTTGGGGAGTGGAGGGGGAAGCAGTATTTCAATAGTAATCTATGTATAATTCACTATGGTAACTTTGAACTTGTAAGTTTTTGATTAATATAAAAAAAATAAAAATGAGCAAAAAATAAGATAATCAGCAATATAAATTTACTTCTTTTTCAAGCAATACTACAACTTCGAGTAACTTTACAACACTTTTCTCGTAATTTCAGTAGCAACATTAAAGGGGAGCCAACACCCCAAATTTTCTTTACAAAAATATGTTCAAGGAAGCTTAACTACTTTAAACATGACATGAAGTAGCAAAATGCATCCGTCTGTAACCATCTCAGGGGGCAGCCATTTTGCCATTTGCCATCAACTGAAAATGACATCAGAGTTTCTCAGGTGAGTAACTCTGATGTCATTTTCAGTTGACAGAATGTAGCAAAATGGCCGCCACTGATATTAAGGCTAAAAACGGGTGGATTTAGCTGCTTCACTCAAATTTCACAAACGCAATATGAATCAGAATGCCGTGTATAGACTAGTCAAGGCGCATAGAACATATTGTAAAGAAAATTTGGGGTTTGACTTTGTCTTTAAGAGTGTCAATAATTCCATTTAATAACAAAAAATACATTAGTCATAGAAAGGGTTACAAATTTTATTATTACAACTGCTTCATTGAACAATTTACAGTACACGATACATCTTATCAACAACTTGAGGATCTCCAGTGGGATACATTGTGGTGATCTTCAAACATGCATTTCTATATGTTGCTGTGAATGATCAGTGGTGGTAGAGATCATCCAGATCTTCCTCCGGTTCGTCATAATTCCTATCTGACTGCCATTCAACAGGAGCAGCGGCGCTGTCATCATCTTGGTAACTTGGCAACCAGCTCTGCATGTCAGGATGGTGCAAGTCATCCATGTCTTCTTCAGGCTCCAGGTGATCTCTCACCTGTTCAAGGGGTTGTACAAGTCGAGCCATTTTGTATTCAGCGGTGAGCGGGGCAAGATATTCATCTAGTTGCACTCGGGCTTTGTGGTAGACGGCATCCCAGTCCTGCTCCTCTTCTTCATATTCAGCCGGAACCTTCTTTATAGAAGGATGTTGAATACCATCTAAGTCCACTTCTGCCACCAGGGCCCGTTTTTCCTTCCCTGTGGCGGCTACATCCTCCCAGATCTTCATTTTGGGGTCAATGTCATCGTCAGTTTGATCCATTTCCTCCGGAGGCTCTACTTCCACACTCAAAAGCATATTTCCGACTTCTGACCTGCAATAAGCATCCCAACATGTCAGAAAGAGAGTTCATAAGAGGTGGAAATTTTTCATTACCGTAATTTTTTTAGTTATCTATACTTTGAGTATGTAGTTCTCTGATTTTTTTTTTTTTTTTTTTTTTTAACATTTATTCCGACACCTTCAGATCAACTGTACGAGCTTGTTATGTTTTTCGACCTGCACTGATGACAACACCACGTAAAAAGGTGTCACGAGGGCTCATCGAGGTAGATATTGACTGAGATCTTGGGGACTTATACATTTAAATATCAAAACTACAACTGAGATGAAATATCTCAAATCAAGGCAACCTCATTTCAATTCTTACCAGGCAGTTTTAATGTAACAGCATTTCACTTCCGAGAACTGTTTTTTTTTCCCCCTTGTTAAGAAGGCATTATAAATTGCTATTGAGATTTCATTACTGGTTATGAGGAAGTTGTATGAACCTTATTGAAGGAAAATGTTTGACTGCCGGCTCCAAAAATACGCCATCTAAACTGAACTAAAAATAAATAAATAAAGACAGTCAGGTAAATTATATTAATTTGGTTGTCATCGTTTGTCAATTTAGTTAGTTTTTTTTTTTTTATCAGTTTCTATTTACGAAGATAACAATGCAGTAGGAAGACATTTGACAGCATAATAGTCTGAACCGATGCGAGCTACGTTTAGAAGACAAAACTTTTTATTCTCGTTTTGCAGAGTTATCAAAAGGAAGATTGTAGATACTCAACAGTCAGAAATATATTTTTTCACTTGAGTACATTTTATAGCAGGGAGATAAACTCCACACAGCGGGGCCTGAGTCAAAGTTTGAACCCTGAACTTCAGAACTGTGAGGTGCCACCCAAAGAAAACATTTAATGGGGAAAAAAAAGTCTGACCTGACTGTGTCCTGGAAGGCGTTCTCGTCAAGTTTATTCTGAGAATAGAGCTCAACGTCAATATTCATCAGAGATCACAGATACTGTATCAATATTGTATTCATTCCATTTACAGGCACACATTTGAAGCTGTTTTTAGTTTCATCTCAACATATTTGATGTACATACCCATGGCTTATATGGCTTGGCAGCAATGCCAAATATCAGCGTGACCAAAAGAGTAATCCTACAATTGGAATGATTTAAAATGAATAATATGCTTGATCTTTTTTTTTTCCAAGTCAGCACTTTCTAACATGTACGGAGAATAACTGTTTGCTTACCTGAACATGGTGTTCTCCTGTTTGTGTGGAGTCTTGAAAGTGTGAGGGACGACGTGCCTTCACGTCAGCCCCAGTACAAAACGACAGTCCAAAGTTCCAACAATAAATACACTCACTTGACCCTTGAAATCCTTTTCAATTCTGCAACATCAAATCTTTATCTAGCCTATATGTCATACTTGATACGGCGCCAATGTTTATAAACTCAAGACACTCTCATTTTACATTCCAAACGGAGATTAAACCATTAAAACGAAATGCAGCTCAGACAATTTGTTTAAATTCTCCTCTTTGATGGCACGGAACAATTTTTCCAATGCAGATAATTTAAAAGCTGTCATCTCCATTCAATGGCTACAGTGTGACTAATCAACCTTATCGAAAGTGAGTGATTACAATTCCAATTCCCAGTGAGATGTTTTGTAATGATCATTTAATCAACTCTATATTGCAGTTATCACCAGTGTATTACTTGTTTCTTAAAATAAGATAAGATAAGATAAGATATCCTTTATTTGTCCCACACTGGGGAAATTTACAGTCTACAGCAGCAAGATTGTGGGTAGAAAGAAGAAAGAAGAAAAACAAAGTGTTTGCATTCACAAAATAAATATACACCTCATTTATACATATGCTGTGAATTGGGAATTTCTCCATTGCGAGACTAATAAAGGTTTTCTTATCTTATTTATCTTATATAAATAACAGCCTCAAAGAAATTTTGGTGGCAAGCTCACTGGGAACGAGGAGAAGACAATCCTTGCTGTTGCCGTGGTGACACTGGATCATCTACTTTAGTAGTCCGTAATGCTGGTGGACCAGCCAGGACAGTTGTGATGGCGGTGCCAACATTACTAATGAAAATAAATACAGAAATAAATAAATGACAGAACTCTATCATCTCGTGCTTTCTAAAAACATGTAGTCATGTAATTATGTCGAATGTGAAGAATTAAACTGTTTTAGCCAATTTTTTGCTTCAGTTAATAGATATTGTGCTACTCCCTCGACTGTGTCTTCCTTAACCACCTGGGGGCATTACAATGCAATCAAAGCGACACACGGTACAGACTCAATACGCTGCAGTCATATTCTTCATGTTTTTCCACAAAGGAAAAATAATATATGCCTGTGAGTATCGTTATATTTTCATTCGTGCATATATTAACTATTACATGGCACACAAATATGCACACTTCACCAAGACCAAAGTGAAAGCAGATGATCAGTCTGTGATGTTGCCATACATAACGCGCGGCAACTTGTGACCGGCGTCACTTCATGGCTTTATGTTTCAACTTCCTGTTGAAGTATCTTGTTTGGAATGACAAAGGCTTTGTATGTTGTGATGTTAAACAGCACAAGCATGAAAAATGCATCCATTTCAAATCAGCGAGTGGAACACACGCACTCCTCGGGGATGTAATTTACTTCCATAAATCTACTGCCGTGGCCTTAAAGTTGCGCGTTGGCAACGTTCCCGCCAGACGATTCGTTGACTGTCCGTACAACAGCAGGAGCGTCATTAAGTCAACAGAGGCTTTATTAATGTCAGCAAGCAAGCAAGCACACACTTGGATTTTTTTTTTTTTTTTTTTTTAAGAGCAACAGGAGTCACTTCCTGTCTCGTCCAGGGATGGCTCCAGTGCGTCTGCCGGGTTATCTGCTCCTCACTATGGAATCCATATGTGTCAGCCCAATGTTGCAGCGCTCCGGGTCACACTGTGATCTACTGTCCTCCACTCCCTGTGCAAATGCCAAACATCTTCAACATCATGTGCGATATGTTACCAAGGGAAAAAAAATGAAAAAAATCTTCTCGTTGGTTCGAGACTCAGGCCACATCTTTACATTTGGCAGCATGAGCCAAGGAGATCCAAAATGATTGACTGTCACAGAGAGGTATTAATTAAAATGTGTTTAATATGGTTCCCATACCTTCTTCAGAGAGAGCTCTCAAGAGTATGGAGTATTGATCGCAATAATAAACGTGCAATAAGTAGTTCTATGATCAAAGAATGTATTTTTTGGAACCAGGGTGTACTTAACAAAGTGAGTGTGTATTTGTCTGCGACCCACATTTAATCATTTTGGCAAAATAATATTCTCAGATTGAACTTTTGATCATTTTAAACATATATTCAGCAGCTAGTTGCTTTAGCTTATCAAAGACAGCAAGGAATAGAAGCGTAAAACAATTAGCATCGAATCACAACAATGGAATACAAGTTACTACATTTTATTATCATATTCATATGTGTATGATTATATTCATCCTTGATCTTTCTTTGTGTTAATTATTTTCCATTGTACACAGATAGAGTTGGTCTCTGAGCATTTTGTCCAAATCATATTAAGCATTTTAGCGCACTAATCTATATTATCATTAGTATTACATGTATTTATTTGTATTTTTTTAACATGAGAATTCCTTTCAAATGTACTAAAGAAAAATTAAACGGCCCTCTATTCATAATGGCACAGACTTACAGTAGACTTTCCTGATTTATTTCAATATATTTAATTCAATGGCATTTATTGAAATTTATTCAACCATTTATTCACGAATGGGAAATATCCCGTGGTTCCATTGCATTCAAGTGAGGCGCGTGGCATCCATTCATCCAATTATCAAATACGGTTCCTCGCCCTCTAATTGGCTGAACTGTAAACAACACCTAATTATGTACAAGAAATAAATAATAATCGATGTTTGTATTCAGACACGGCCATGGCTTTGCTCTCTTTCCCACACAACCATAACAACAACATCAAACACAACTGTGTTCCCCATCGCTGATCAAACGACTTAAATCAGACCGCCGCCTTCAAGATAATAGAAACAGCCCTCCAGTTACTGTGTCGCCGAGGCTGGGCTGTCAAACAGAGCTCGAGGCCAGGAGATGTGGCCCATTACAGCAAAGTTCTGTCAGTCTCGGAGAAACCGCAACCTTGAGTGCAACCCCTCAGGTCTGATGGATCAAGTGTGCCACAGATTGGACCGACGCAGCCTGCCCCCCCCGTTCGACCTGCCCTCGCGAGTCTTGCGCGCACCAGTGGAACGGCTTTCATGTGCACGGAGGCCCGAGAGGCAACATCTACACGCACGGATCAACCACACGAGTGTTGGGTTCCCTCTCGACGGCTTGGAGTCCCAACTGGCCCGTGTGGAGAAACATGCCAGCTCTGATTCAATTTAGAAGAGCCCAGATCAGTAGAACCTTGTGGCTACAGACAGGGGTCACTTTGTATTGATGTGAAGGATTTCTGGTGTCAAAAGGATATGCGATCCAAATGAAATTATGAGAAACTTTAAGAGCAACATGTAGGCTAAGTGTCATGACATGAATTATTCACTAACAGTATTTTAATTTCCATTTTGAATAGCCCTCATGGGATTAATAAAGTATCTGTCTATCAATATATCCTGTCAAAGAATACAACGCCCAAGTATAGTTCAGTTAGATTTAACTCTTAAGTTCAATACATTTTTTTTACTCTTTTTTTTTTCTTTTTTATAGTTCAATATAACGTATTTGCTCTTCAGTTACAGGACTGTTTTTAAACATTGAATTGGGTACAATTTGTATTTCAACTTTATGTGTCATACACTTTATTTGTATCATTAAGTAGCCTACTTTTTTTTTTTTTTTTTACATTTTTCCTTTCCTATTTTTCTTCCATTGACCAGTATATTTTTGGGAACGTGGGAGCCGAGCAGTCATAATAATTTAACACTTATCCAGATAGTTCTTTTGCCATCAGTTACTCATAATTGACGCATAAATCAAATTTAAAGGGCTGCATGAAAAAGTCAGACCGAACAAAGAAAATGCTCCATTTTGGTTTCAATTGTATCAATCTAATATGTTCAACATTGAGCAGCTTGGTGGTTGACTGGTTAGCACATCCGCTTCACAGTACAGAAGTCTGGGGTTCGATTCCAGTCTCCGGCCTTCCTGTATGGAGTTTGCATGCTCTCCTCGTGCCTATGTGGGTTTTCTCCGTGTACTCCAATTTCCTCCCACATTCCAAAAACATGCGCGGCAGGCTGATTGAACACTCTAAATTGTCCCTAGCTGTGAGTGTGAGCGCGGACGGTTGTCCGTCTGTGTGCGCCCTACGATTGGCTGTCAACCAGTTCAGGGTGTCCCCTGCCTACTGCCCCAACACAGTTGGGATAGGCCCCAGCACGCATGCGACACTCGTGAGGAGAAGCGGATTAGAAAATGGATGGATGAATGGATGTTGAATATTGTGCTTATTGTTTGCACAGAGGTACACTTGCACTATTTTATATCGAGAGATGTCTCTAATATTTTGACCCATCATATTCAGTTGCACTCAAAATTATTACATTTAAAAAAATCATCCCGTAATTATTTATTTGCGATTGCTACAAACCTTGAGTAGTTTAACAACACAAAATTGCTTAACACATCCAATTTTGAAGGCGCTCACTATTTATCGAACGTGTCCATCCTCACGATGTGTCTGTACATTTTTCAAATATATGGATTAATATACATATGGACTTGAATTACTTTGCGTGTGACTGAAAATCACTGCAAAGTCTACCATAACCAAAAACTAGAGAGAAATGAATCCATCCCACGCATTGTTGAAGAGCAACTATTTTCCTCTTTGTTGCAAAAGTGCATACCTCACATCCCACTTGTTTTTGTGTCACTGACAAACCTCTTGAAAAACGTGCGGGCAACAATGAAGACCACAGCCAGTGGGAGTTGTCGGGCAGGATTGTGTGCATTGTGAAAGAAACACTCATATGTTCACACAGTGTTATAGCGCTAAATGCCAGTGGGGGCCAAGAATAAATTGCCTGTCTGTCAGTATTTAAATGTAGCCTTAAGTCTTGATTTACGCCTGTAATTCGGGGATGGCAAAACACGCAGCGAATGTTACAGCTCGCAGCAATTTATGGCTCAGCCCAACACCAAAATGAATATTTGTCTTAATTGCTCTTTGAGGAAGAATGATTCTGGCCTGACTTTGCATAATGTTTCTGTTGCGCAGATGTTGTGCCTGAGTGTGTGGGCTCTAATGAAAAAGCACAGCTTCATAGTTTGCAGTTGCACTGCCATTTCTTTTAACCTACAAAGACATTGCAATCATTACAGCAATCAATTTCAATGAATTACACTTTGTAAAAGCAGTTTCGTACAGTTTCTTTAATCCTTTCGGGGACAGCGGTTACTACAGTGGACAGCTTACCACGTTACCAGGTCACAGGGTGCATGAAAGGGTTCATGAGATGTTTTTGTACAAGAAAGTGCATTTTTTTTCCTATTAAAAACACATTACCTAGAATGGATTTGGGGAATTTCAATACATTTTAATGAGGAAAATGTATTTGAGGCGGCCCGGTGGCGCAGTGGTTAGCGCGTTGACCTCACAGTGCAGAGGTGCAGGGTTCGATTCCAGCTCTGGACTCCCTGTGTGGAGTTTGCATCTTCTCCCTGTTTTTTTTTTTTTTTTTTTTTTTTAATGGATTTAACGCAGCGTCTGCATTTAGATGAGCCTTCAGTTTTTATTGCTTTAAATGCATTTTCAGGCCTGCATCATGCTCACTCACACAACCATAATTTCTCTATGTAAAAACATTTATGTGCCCACACACGATCGAATGCCCCACACTGCAGCATTTTCGCTGTCTAAAAAATATTAAAGTTGTATGTACCAACAATCACTCGACTCCAGTCCGTTCCCGGCGGCGGATGACAACAAGCTCGGTAAAAATGGTGTAGTTAACTGCCACAAGTATCGTTCGGCGAAGATTGAGTAAAGACAGGAAAATACTTTTCACACAACACATAACATAAAAACGAGGACAGTCGTGCAATCTTAATCTGTCATAAATTGTCTCTGACCCAACATAGAAGAACTTGAGCGCATCGGTGGTTATCTGCTGTAATTGCGGGTTACACATCGACTCATGGCCCAGTGTCCCAATACTTTTGGTGCTTTGTGAAGCACAGCAGTACTGTATCTCTCTAGTCACTCGTCCCAAGCTCAACTGGTCCATTAAAAAAAAAAAAAAAAAATCCCTCACAGTCTTTAAAGCCAAGTCCTGAGCCACCGTCGCCCCCACTGACTTGAAGTGGCAAACCACCGACAAACAATAGTCAAAATGAGACGAGTAGCTGAGTGCTGACACCACGCGAAACCCCCAAACACGGCGTTTGAAATGTAATTATCTACACATTGTATGCACCGCATGAAAACACAAACCCTCCCACTTCGAAAACAATCATCAGCTCCAGGCCACCATCATTACTTGCAATAAATCACATGAAGGTTGTCTCAGCATTTGAGGCAAACCGCCGCTTAGCCTCCCCTCGCGCTCTTCCGTCATCTCCCCACACACTCACAACATTTAGGAAAGCTGGGGTTTTCTAAATGACTAAAATTAACACAATGATCTACAATTAAGTTAATTGATGCTTTCACCAATGCCCATTAAGCGCTCATTAGACATCTCTCGGTGGAATTTGACCGCACAAATTACAGGGCTGCGAGAAAGACCTCCACGGTGGAGAGGACGCAAACATGAACGCAGTGACGAGGGAGAAGTCTGACTTATAGATGCGCCACACAGGGAATCATCTGCTGAACAGTTGTGTGTAGTGAAAGAAGTTTCAGCTTCCACATGATGTGGGCCTTTTGGTCGGGAGAAAAGTGAACTCGCTCCTGAGCAGGTGAGTCCAAAGAAGGGGACAGAATGAGACAGTCAGCCTGGGGCCTTGTACCATGTGATCCTCACACTTTCCCAGCTACAATGGAGCTGGTGACAGCTGAGGAAGAGGGAAGAGGAAATATACTCACACCCTTTGTCATGTATCTATCTGGTAGGTACAGGAAAAAGTAATCATCCCACAGTATATGAAGACACCCCCCCCCCCACACACACACACACAATAGACTTGCCCCTCACTTCATGTCTATTTCATGGCATTCACTGATCAGAGTTGTTAGCTTTGTGTTTATCTTTTTATTTATTTATGTATTTGCCTATGGCACGGTGTTTTATTTGTTTTATAAGATTTTATTATGATTCCCGACTCACTTCACAATAAGCATCAGTTTGGCAAATAGTGAATATATGTAAAAAAAAAAAAAAAAAGGCATCAAGCTGTTTATTGCCACTCCCATTTGAAGTTTACAGTCAAATTAAAGGTAAAAAAGAGAATTAAAGCTTTTGTAATAAAAACAACCACGGAGCTTAGACTTTCAATCTCCTACCTTAATGCTAATGCTAATTAACAAATATATTATGGTGCTAATAACCCTTTAATCTGCGGAATGAATACACTCGGTGTAGCAACACATATATAAAGACAAAATAACAGTGCTCACAGTCATTTTTTTTTTTTTATCCTCTGCCGAAAACTACTACCGTAATATTAGTGCCGTACTGGTGAGCTAAGGGAAGTTGAGATGTCTCAATAAATAATATATCCATCTGTTTTATGATGCCCCAAGTTGTGCACACTGATGCAGTGTGACAAAAACGGTTCGATTCAATCATTTGTATGTTTGTAAAATGAGTTACTCTGCAATTCTGCCACAAGTGAAAATCTTGAGAAGTGTTCATTCACATCTTGCTCTTCCTGGAGCGTTAACAATAGTTTTTCTGATGCTAGACAGTTGATTTGCCGAGCTGTTCTTCGCCTCCCTGCTCACGTGGATAAACCATTTAAATGTGTATTATTAAGACAGGCATAATAATTAGAGGGAAAGCACAAGAGATCGGCTCACTCTCAATGCAAACACACACCATTATCCAGCCTTCATCACGCTCCTCATAAACTCAGTAAACATGTGGAAGTGGTTAAATCAAGTTAAATAGCAATTAAAAGTTGTTTTGCCATGTACTGATTAGGTATATTTTCCATCACGTGTTTGGGCTTTGAAAAGACAGACATTCTTGTTCAGGTGGGTCTTTCACGAAGAAACGCCCCCTTTCTGATAAATCGAGCAAGTGTGACGAACAACATAAGCACGAAACCTCAGTAGAATAAACAGCACTGACCCTCAAGACAAACTTAATGATGGCATCTTGGATTGATGTCACTAATTCTGTCTGCTACAGTTTAGTCTCCTAAATTCTTTAGGCTTATGAGATTTTTAGTCACGCAACGCAACCGTCGCTCAGGTCACCTTCCCCAAGACAATATCACCATAAGGTGTCCTTTTTCACCCAAAAAAAAAGTGGAGATTTTCTGTTGAACTTCATATTCATTGTATTAAGTAGATGCGGGGCTGTTGAAAATGATTTGGTCACGCTCCGGCACTTTTTTGTTGTTTTCATAAATTAACAGAAAGATTACAAAGTAGAGTAAAATGTCATTTCGGACAGACCATTACGGCAAAAAAAATTGTAAAAATCACGAAAATGGACGTTCGTATTTTTCACGGGGCAGTGACGATATGTGAGCTTGCTCACAGGACATTTTTAGCTGATGTTGGCATTTGACGAGCATATGGTGGTCTATTCAGCAACATGATTCAGACAGTTAGCAAACTCAGTGGGTACTGTTAAACAAATATACAGTCGTTAAAAGTTTTTTTTTTTTTTTTTAATCAATTGATGTTTCGCAATATCCAAACACACACATATCCAAGCTGACTTGGGGGTGGCTACACGTCACAGGGGCACCAAGATTCACACTGACAATCACATTTACGGATAATTCAGTCTTGAATGAACTTAACGTGCATGTTTTTCGAATGTAGGAGGAAGCGAGAGTACCTGGAGAAAGCACACACAACTATGGGGAGAATATGCACGAGTGCATATGCAAAGTTTTTATCCCAGGACCGCCAACAAATCGGGCGCCATGCCACCGTCAATGAAAACCATGTCCAACAAGTTGGAGCTCCACCAAAATGTGCCTCCCAAATCTTGATTTCAAACCATTATCATGTGTGACATTAAAGAGCAGAGACTTCAGTTTATCAAAAGGATTAACTCCACAAATGCATTTTTGTCATTGGCTTTTGTCGCGTTTTGAACCCGTGGCGTCTCTCAACTGCGAGGAAAACATGCTAGCCCCAATGAGAAAAATTATTTCCAGATACAAATGAATCAAAGACCAACCAACAATTTGCGTTCGACCTCGGCACTTCCACTCGACGGTAAATTATATGCGGCATACGTCAGCCACCAGGATCTGTCCTTGCCTTGTCACAAATACAGTTTTTGTTTTTTCACTTTGTCATTGTCAATTATGTTTGTTGTTTACACTGCCGTTTTCCCTATTTTCCGGTTTTGGGTATACAATTCATGACAATGAAGCAGATTCCATCCAATGTCTTGGAGGACTTTTTTCCCCATGTTGCGATTAAGTGGGACTTAATGAGGCTTGGTGTCTCAGTGCAAACCAAACCAATTAATTTACAAGCTGGGAAAACAGTGACTTCAAAGTTACTGAAAAGCTCTGTAAAGGCTGAGTACGACTGCAGAGTCATGTGAGAATCATTTTCGGGGTCATCACAACAAATGACACCTTTCCCGCAGAAGAAAGAGAGAGAAATGCCTCCAGGATGAGCACATCAAACACTGTGCCCCCTCCTGCTTCGCTCAATGAATGCCTCCTCGCTGGGGTCCATGGCAGCCCCGGTTGCCAGCTGGAGTACCCTCTAACCTTTAACCCGTGACCCCCAGCGGTACAGAATTCATCACAGAGCTGTCAGATCAATGTACACGGCGGGGAGTACTTCCTGCGTAACGCCGCCACGACAGCGGAGAGGAAGGATGTGCACAGGTGTTGAAAACTCATACAGGTGCCACTGATTTCCTATTACGCATCATAAAAATGACCTCGGTGATATCACAGGATTCCACTCAAGTGTCCACTTGTGAGTGTGTGCATCCGTGTGGCTTTGCGTGTCATGCTCCCATCTGTCCTGATGCTTCTGGGCTAAAAAGGGAGGATCCTGCTGTTCCTTGATGGAAAGCTGCCTGCTACAGAAAGATCTGGTTACAAGAACCCGGCGCTTTCATCCTTATTAAAGAAACATGTGCCTGCTCTGCGCAGCTTCTTTGGCAAATTTGACTTCCTTATTATCTCTGTCAATGAAGATACCTTCTTATCTGTGCCAAAACTACCAGGGGTGATGAAATGATGGTGGATGAGTAGTGTACCGGCAAAGGCAGACAAATCAGTGTGTTGGATCAGGGAGGGGAACCTATCGTCCGTGGGTATAGATTTGAAAACCAATTTCAAAACGTTCCATTTCTCGATCCTATTTTGACAAAAGCAAGTCATAGAATTGGGATCATATTTCAATCAAGTTTTTACACATTGCTTTGAGATCATTTGGATAAGAAATGGCTATGTTAATAATGCCAGCTTTTGGGGTACATACATTTGGCCTTTTGTAAAATCAGAATGGCTCATTGATAAGTAAAACATTTCTATGCTCGTGTCTGACCTCAGGTCCAATTTCCATGTGAATGGATGAAACTGAGGAAAAACCTGAATCCTTTTTAAAACTGATACAAATATTATCTGGCGTTCTTGCTCAAAGAGATCTCATCTATGCTTACATCCGCTCCAGCAACAAGCCCGCCCTTAGAGTATTGGTCGAGAGCGGGTCTGCCACCACCACATACGTAGCTAATGATAATTTATCTGGAGCAATCGCGCTGAAATGGTATGAATTAAGTCTGCAGTGAATTCAATTATGTTTTTCTTTTAACGCTAACTCGATCACCAGTGAGTGATTCATCTCAACTGGTGGGGGGATAAATGTGTAACAGCACTATAAGTTGTGTCTTCAGTGATAAGGCCTCTGTGGTTGGACGTATTTATATAATGTTACTGATAATGAAGAGTCAAACAGGGCAGGAAGAGAAAAAGAGCAGAAGCACAACGCTGATGATAAGGAGCAGTCATGTTTACAGTGTATTTCAAAGTGATTTAGAGGTTCGGAAAAAGAGCCATGTGGAGGACACAAAAGGTAGTGGCGATGGATTTTTCTATATATTTTTCATCAATTGTTAAGATGACTCATTCTTATATTTTTGCAAATAATCATTCATTTCTTTACATATTTACAGTGACGTTTGACAGAATTGTGTGCAAATAATAATGCGAGTAAAACTAACTTTTGTGTTCTGCAAATCTGGGTTGCAAGCAGTATGAGTTTTTTTGTTTTTTTTTTTGTTTTTGAAAGACCAAAGAAATGAGTAAAATGCATTTGAAGTATATGCCCGCAGTGTTCTTTTCTAATTAGCTTAACCCAGTACGGATATGCGTTGCGTCTTCTTCAAACAAGCCAGCCAACACAAGATGAAACCCCGCTAAAAGGGACTATTATTACATTATTGCTTTACATAGGCCTATGAACTGATCCCTGCGGAAAGACGCTCGCCAAAGTGGGATTTTACTAAAGTCCGAAAATCACTCCCAGCTGGCCCGAGTGCAGGAAATGCGCTTTCGTCTCAAAACCTCAGAGCAAATAGTACATGAAGTGTGGCGCGTTCACGAGCATGTCTGTCCTCGCAACTAATGTCTGTCCTGGATTTTAAAACATTTTATGTCCTTCAGGGATGCGGCCAGGCACGTGTTGCCCCCCACTCCCCACCCCTACTCTTAGCTTAAGCTAGCTGTTCAAACGTGCTCAGCATACTTGAGAAGAAGATGCCAGGTTTAGGAAGGTGTGAGGGATGAAGTACTGCTTCCATAATGATGTCAGCAATTGCTGTGGGGTCAGCCACACCGTGACCGGGGGTCCTCGGGGATATTTAAAGGGTCTAGTGGACATCTGAGCGGGCTTTGGCCTCATGCTTATGAAAGCAGTTTAGCAATGGCCCCGGGCCAGCAACAACAGAGTGGAACTGATTAGGGGAGGGAAAGAAAAGAGGAGAAAAGAGATAGCGACTGATAACATCTCACCCTGCTCAGCGAGAACAGACAGCTTAAGACGCTAAAATGGTGTTTAAACCTCGTGCCAGATGTAAACAATAACATTGAGGAATATGAGAGAGAACTGTTTTCGGAAATTGCAGTGGAAAATAAAAAAATCAAAGTCAAAGTTTCATTTGACTTTTAAAACAGTGTGTTGTGAAGTTACTTCCAAAATGTAACATATTGTATTAGGCATTAATAGTCATTTTTACTTCAAAGTAATGCCATGACAAAATGAGAGCTTCCGAACTGTAATGTGTACAAATAAAATTTTAATCAAGGGATTAAAATGAAATTTATAACTCAATTTCAAGTAAAAAAATAAAAAATAAAAAAATAAAACCCACAATTCAATCTCTTCATAAGCATTTCCAGAATCTGCCATTTTGGCTGCACAACTTTAGATATTAGCACTGATGTATCACTGATATATATATATAAATTACCGGAGAGAATGCTTTACAATAATCTATATTCACCAACAATGGACATCTTACACAGCAAATTATCCAAGTTACAGAACACAAGAGCACGGAAGTGGCTTGCCTCCTGTAATGAGAGACAGCCAGAGAAAGATTTGTCTCGCTCCGTGTTCTTGCTCCTGGGACAGCCAGGTAATGTTTGCACAACTTGGCCATATGGGGAAATCTGTCCTTGTTTCTGGGCCCACCACTGCAGAAGATTCTCTTTACGTGCACTGGAATGAGTGACAAGGGGTGGCCCTGCCCACCACGTAGCTCCGCCCCTGAAATTTCCTGACATAAGCGATGACTGATACCTAGTTAAAATAACGATTACAGACTGACAGAGTGAGGATTCGAATTTGTTTCATCTTGAAATAATGACGGACTGACATGACGCTCAAGCTGCTGCCGAATGACGGACATTAAAATTGACTGACACGCTCACCTCTGGTGTTATCATGTTATTACGATATAAGTGATTTGAGATATCTTTAATGATACAAATGTATTAAAATGGGACCCCCCCAAAAAAATCTAACATTTATGATTCCAGTGCTGAAGCCAACCAAACTCGTGGCAAGAAACAGAACAAGAAATAACAAAGATAAACATGAATCATTACTCTGACTCATTCTTTTATTATTATCAAAATAAACCGGAATTCATTAGAACAAAATTACCATGCAACCACATCGTAATTCACTATTTACAAAATTTTTACTCCCTCTCCCTTCTCTCTCTCCAGCCCCCCTGGCCCCCCCCAACATTCCCACTCCGTTGCCAACTCTTCTTGTGTCAGTGAAGGCTGTTGCTAATAAAAGTTAAAAAGCAGATGAAAAGGAGGTGAGAGGGAGTGGAGGGAGGTGCATTCTTTCCTACGAGCATGGGAAGAGTGTGGCTAAAGGGAGTACCGGCAATGCATTGAAGGGAGTAAACGAAGGGAGGTGCTCATGTTCCGAATGGATTGGAGGAGAGTGTCGCCCGTTTCACAGACGCGCTCACAATCACACACAAACAGTGCAGTCAACTTTTAAAAACACAACGATTACTCGGGAGATGCGAGGATGACAGGAAAGAGACAAACACCCCGGTGGGGAGAGAACCACGCCTTCCCAAATTTGACTGAGGGAAGTCATCCTCTCCTCTATCCCCGATATGGTTATAAGCGACACTATAGCGGCACCCAAAAAGCTCATCTCCATCTTCTCTGTCTGGGAGGAGAAGGCGGCCATTGTGTGCCCGCTCCTCTCTCCCCAAGTCAGTTTTCTATTGAGGCAGTGAAAGGACCTTTGAGGGGCCCCCGTTCTGGCTTTGCAGCTCACCTGCAGAGGGGAAACTATGGGTCTATTCTGAAGCCCAGCAGCTGCCAGGGCACAGAGGCTGGCACCCAGTGGGATAGAGAATAGCGGCCGCCGACTCTTTCAATATGAAGCCACTTAGTAACAGAAGGCATGTGCCAAGCCTGCAAAGGCAGGATGAGGAGTCAGCCTTTGAAAATATCAGCAAAGACCCGTCGTCGCTCCTTTCTTCCCGTCCTATCTCTGCTTCTGCTCGCTTAGAGCGCGATGGAAAAGGAACAGCACGTCGGATCGGAGTCTTAAAGCCATCACACCAGGCAGGATGACAGACCCCAGAGTGCTGGAGAGAGTTGAGCAACTTCAGAGGCAGCAGGCCCGCAAGACAAAGCCCCTTTTTTTTCTGTCTGCCGCCTAGCTCCCACACTGGCGCTAATTTATGATGCCCTCACAGCGATTTCCACAGTCAGAAAAGTTCAATTGTGTTTTCCAGCTCATTAACCATCAGCACAACAAAGCTTTCATCTTCTCCTTCGTCCCGCCGCTCTTTCTCTCCCTCCGCCCATCATTTGCTCTTTACCCCGCTGTCTACTAATCTGCCTCTTGTTTCAAACATCCAATCTTAAAAAGATGAAGTGGAGGAGGTAAAAACGGCCATTCTTATGAAAACAATGTCTCTCGTAATTTACGTTTTGAGCCTTTTTTTTTTCTCTTTTTTTGTCATCCCCAAGTTTGACCGTTCGCCTCCTAAGCGAGAATTTAATGGTTGTTTATTCAGGGGCCTCTGCTGTGCCCTCCCATCTCTTTCACAGCTCCTAGAGACAACGTGGCATCTTTTGTCATCAACCAAGAATCAGCCCAACATATTTGTTCGAGTTGTCACGATGCCGAGATCACAGGAACGGCTTTGCATTTTCACACAGACACATGTAGAAGCGGCAAACATTTAATCAATGCTTTTGTCCACAGACTCCCACGTCACATCTCTACATTTAAAAAGTACAGCAACGACATGAAGGTCACTGAAGTGGCAGGGTGACAGACTGTCACGCTGCGGCTCAGATCCACCAACGGCCTAATTGAAAGGAAGTGAACACAAAGTGAATCTATTCCCACCATCGAGAGCTACCACATAAGTGCCCTTGACTAAAGCATGTAACCCCAATTTGTTCCAGTTTTGACTCCTCCAAGGCCAAGCCCATAACCGCCTCTAAGAGACGTAATACCTTCATTTTTTCACATCAAAGATAGCTTCCCAAAGACTGATGAAAAATGAATCCAAGACACCAAAATTTCATCTGTAGGCCCAACACAAGCCAATTCAATCTTCAAATAAAATCAGCTTTAGCCTTACCCACATTGGAACTTAACTTTGTGAATTCCTTTGCTCTAGTTGTTAATGTTATTGTCGTATTGTTAAGTGATGGAGAAAAAAGAGAGAAAAAAACTACTGTAGATGATCTACAAAGAAAAACATTTGATAGAATAAAAGCAGGCAAGGAACGCAATACTTAAACAAGTTTGGTAGTATGTTTGAACTGGTCTACCCGAGCTGTATCGGGGTAAAAATAATATAAATATATACAATGTTTTCAAAATGCTTCAGTAACTCCAAAGAATGGGTAAAATGATATCAGGTGCCAATGCAAGAAAAATAACAAAATATTACAGATAATAATAATAATAATAATAATAATAACATCAATAAATGCACTAATAAGTAGGCATTATTAATAATAATAATAATAATAATAATAATAATAACAATAATAAACACATGTAATGAAATGTGAATTGCGATGCCTCTCTCTCTACAAGCACAGCAATCAGATGATGTGCCACGGACCAGCTGTACCAAAAAAAGTTCTGTTTTTCTTCATACTTTTTTGTTTTTAGGGAGTTTCGATTTGAATGCTTTATATACTCGTCATATATTTATGTAGTGTTTTTTATTTTCCCCAAGTATCACTGATGTAATGCACTGTATATAAAGTACATTTTCTGCTGTTTGCCGTGCATTACTACTCTCTAAATTCCTATGACACGAAGCTATTATTACGAATGCATGTGCAATGCAATGTTTTTCATACACACAGTCAATGTCATCACTGCTATGGGGAAACCTTCGAAATGCAAATTTGATCAATTTCACATTTGGTTCACAAAACTACACGATTGGTTAATCATCATGTTGATTTATTCATTTTAGATTTTTTTTCAAAGAATACATTATATCCATCTATTTGAATTTAGTCAACTGGAACATCTTTTTGAGATGGATCAGAATCACACTCCCCCATCATCTGCGATTGAGCATGTCCGATTTCAAATTGTCTTGTTGGAATGTGGCCTAAACTCATCCAACAACCCATCGCCATTCATACACAATATTGGTGTCGTATATTTAAGACAAATGGGCCAAAACATGAAGAACAGAATGAGACTCCACAACCATTTGCAGAAAAAAAAAATCAGATCTAGTGTCTGTTTGTATGTTGTTGTCGTAATCCATTGTGTATTGGCTACGATTATGAAAGATTTTCATGAATGATATTTTAGAACGAAAACCTTTGAGAGCGTCTCAGGTTTCTCGCTGCCTTCGGTCCAACTCCTGTCCTGTCATCACCCTCGGGCGAAAGACGCCAACTTCGACTCTCATGGCCAGACAAAAAGGGAGCCTGTGATAATTGTCCATCTCCAGCCTCTTCTCGTGGCTCATGCTCTAAAGTCTTCATCAATGCCATTATCATCGCTTGGAGTCCAAGTCCCCTGCCCTGCTGTCAGCACCCATCCTGAGCTCACCCCAGCACCAGGTCCACGCGGTGGTGTCTGGTTCCACTCGTTCCCCTCCTCTCCAGCCAGATCAGAACAATATACAGTATCTGTGTTCACCTGTTAGCACTCCTCGGCGCGGAGTCGCTGTCAATCCAACACTGGGCCCGACGCCATGTGGAACATGCTTCCCTGTCACCAAAGCCTTCAACCCGCAAAACGCATGGGAGAATAGCAAGCCGCTCGCCCCTCACCTGTCAGCACTTTCCGTGGCAGCCGAGTCATGCTAACATTCAGAAGCTACATGAAAAGCATTTGAGTAAATCAACAACCCATCAGGTAATTACAAAGAGTATCATCTGTCGCCTTTGTCCCACCGAGTGTCTAAATTCATGCTACTGCATCAATTTCTCAAAACGTTTGCTCCAACGTCGGGCTTGGTGTTGGCTGCCAAAAATCAGGAATTCATCATGAAGAATCTGACGGAATGATCATTGTTTCGTTACATCTTGAAGCGCGGCCCGGTGGTCCAGTGGTGAGCGCCTCGACCTCACAGTGCAGAGGTACCAGGTTCAATCCCAGCTCCGGCCTCGCTGTGTGGAGTTTGCATGTTTGCATGGGTCTGCGTGGGTTTCCTCCGGGTACTCTGGTTTCCTCCCACATTCCAAAAACATGCATGGCAGGCTGATTGAACACTCCTAATTGTCCCTAGCTGTGAGTGTGAGAGTGGATAGTTGTTTGTCTTTGTGTGCCCTGCGATTGGCTGGCAACCGGTTCAGGGTGTCCCCCGCCTATACCGCCCGAGGACAGCTGGGATAGGCTCCAGCACCCCCCGCGACAATTGTGAGGATAAAGCGGATCGGAAAATGAATGAATGAATGAATGAATATATCTTGAAGCAATTAAGAAAAAAAAAGAGCTCCTAATTTGCTGTCGAAAGAAGACAAAATAACATCAAGTCAAGCTATGGGAAGGTGAGCGATGACCACATGCAACATTGGCATTGAAGCAGGGGTTCCGAACATTTAAAGAGAGATTTTCTATTCCTAATCAAAATACGGTAACAGTGTATCGTTTTTAATCCTGAACAAAAAAAATGTTCTGTCCCACAAGCATCTGACCAACCATCCTGACTTGAGACTGATCATGAGACACCTGCAACGTTCTCCTGTCTCCGCAGAGGACCGCTGGCGGTCTGACAGGGTCACCGTCGGGTTCTTGGTCACTTCCCTGACAAAGGCCCTTCTCCCCGATCGCTCAGTTAAGACGGGTGGCCAGCTCAAGGAAGAGCCCTTCGGGTTCTTAGTTTTCCCCTTACTCTCAGAAGTGCGCCTCAGAGATCTGCAGATAATTCTTATGACTTCATGCTTGGTTTGTGCTCTGACATGCGCTGTCAAATCTGGGATCATATAAAGGCAGGTGTGTGCCTTTCCAAATCGGACCAAAATAGCTCACGTCTGCATGAACTTAAACAACACTTGAGCCCGATGTAAAGATGATTTCAATGGCATGTGAGCTGTTATAAATGGCGAGGGAAGGATGTCATCCAACATCCTTTCTGACGAGCCGATGTTGGCACTCACACACACACGGGATAATTTTCTGCTATGCTTACTTTTAAAGATGTTACACTCACACCACAAAACTCCCCTGCCGTGCGTTTTAGAAATGTTTGTACCAGATGACTCTGCACCCTCCCAAAGTTTTCCCAGGAGGAGCATGCCAAAAGTCTAATGAAATGGGAACACTTTTTTTAAATGAAGTAAAGCCTGCTCCAACATGTTTTGTTTGAGAGGAAACCCACACTTATCTCATTAAACAGTCCTTGCCTTTGCAGAAATGAGTGCAACTTTGCCCACTCCAAATTTACACGGCGTGTTACTAATGCTGAAGCTTTCATATTTACAAGCCAGGATGACAGATGTAGAGATGGACTAAAGTCAAAGGGTGTCTTGTCCTTCAGTCAGCCAACAACATTTCATTACATACCGAATATCATTCAGTTATACGCAGTTCCTACTTTTATTCTTTCCACAAATTATTTTTCAAAGCAAAATATTCAATGATGACTTTTGAGGAATGCGCGTGCTGTTGTGCGAGTGACAAAAATAACTACATATACATTTAAAATAAACAAAACAAGCCCACACAGCCATCCCAGATCCTTTTTCAAAGAGTTGGAATCAAAGCCAAAAGTTGCTACATTCACATTAAGGAGGGAGAATGTCATGTTGAACACTAAATTACAGGCACTGAAATGTTGTCTGGTTACTCAGCAATCTATCAGCCACACATGCACACACACACAAACACACACACACACACACACACACACACACACATACACGAAAAGAGCGAGGGTGGGAGAGACGAGGGGGTGGCGGGTCGCTACGAGGGTTGGGGGATAGACATGGAGCAGACAGGCGCCAGTCACAGCAGGATCAAAGCGAGAAAAGTACCTCAGGGAAAGAAACGGTTAACTCCATTTAACCAATTGTCCCACAGATCATCAGTGTGCTAGTGGTGCCCCCCCCCCACTTACCCCAAATAAAATTTTAAAAAAGCAGTTCCCATAGGGAGAAAAAAAAACATATCAGGTTTCTCACAAAACAATTTGACTTGAGTTGAAGTGCTGCAAAGCAAGATCCAATTGGACGGGCCTCTTTAATGGGGCCTCATCAACTTGATTTGGGGTTTCACTGTGCCCGTCCAGTGGATGGCCGACAAAGACCACAATACGTTGAAATACGGCCAATACGCAGCCATAGATCATTTCATTACTACTAGGCCAGGAGGCAGAAACTTTACAGTGATTCCAGTGTATTCGAGTACTGTAAATAAACCAGATTTGATCAATTCCTGCCCTTGATAAAAACACACTGATGAAAGTGTCCGCATACTTTCAAACACAACTGCTCAGATAAGGAAGCCTTGATAAATTTTCAGAGCTAGCTAGGTGAGTGGGCTATGACATGAGTAACACTCATCTTGCCAGTGTTTAGATGGGGACAACAGCATCAATTTCTTTATCCATTTATTTTTATTTAATTCATTCACTCCCAAAGACGTTTTTAAACGTCTTTTCAGACTTGGTCTAGAATTGGGTGGTACTGAATGAGTTTTAACAACAATTGTGTGTAAGTTGCCGCAGCGACAAAATATCACCTGGAAATTGGAGCAACTCTACTGAGCTTCCATGATACCGACAGAATGTGGTCATAACTCTGTGTCTTTCTTTTTTCTATTTTTTTTTTTTTTTTTGTGGAAACAGGCATTTTTGGAGACTTGCGCGGCAAAAATCCAAGTAAACAGTTGTCTATTCCACTGATTCCCAGCTCATGCTACGTCTAAAAATGACTTACCTATCCCAGAAGAGTCAACTTAACCAAAATGACAAAACTAAAACTGTAAAGCCGCAGTTTTGCAATCACCGTGAGACGACCGCGTGTGGTGTCATCCCCTTTCAGTCATCTTTTGGTTTTGAAACAAAACGTTTCTATTTTGAGTGACCGACCGATGATTTCCTGTAGGCATCCATCAATTTTTACTAGAAAGCCACAACCCGGGTGTGACGTCATTCCGGATTTTTTTGGGGGGGGGGAAGACTCATATTTCATCTGAAAACCGAGGTACAGTATTTGGACTGGAACGCAGCCCATTAAATTAGAACGTCTACAATCCAGCCATTTGGCTTTTTTACCTTTAATACGAAGGGGAGCCAAATGGCTTGATAAGTTTTGGATGAATATCTTCACTCAGATGTGAACAGCCCAGCAATTTGCGTTTTCGAATTTCCATGACAAAAGGGCAAGTCAAGTAGCTGAACCAGTTTTTTCGCCATTGTTCACCATCCTGCCATCATTGTACTATAAATGTGGCAATTATTCTCTACTCTGTACTCAACTACTGGGGGAAGGGCCGTGATGTTGCTTTACTTTTTTTTTTTCCAAGGAGAACGCCCAAACCATTTAGCCTTGAAAAAATATGTGTTTATGGCTACATCATTTTGAAATCTGAGGTCAAGTATCATATTTGGTTTAATTATTGTTGACGTTATTGTAAAAATGGGTTTGGGGACGAGAACATTTTTCCAGTAGTGCGATGTTTTTTATTTACAGCAATTTAAAATTTTAGTACAGATCTTAGCAAGAATAATGGAAGTGTGTGTCCCGATGGACTTTCCTTTCATTTCATTATTAATGGTTCTGAGAACATGATGCTGACAAATCTTTGAGTAACACTCAGACGTATAGCTTATAAGTGAACATTTACTCTGGGTTGGTTTGCATCACTTCAACCTACACTGGTGAATTCATTTTCTAGTGTTAAATGAATCAAGACTGAATACTGACAGTATCAAAGTGTCCTTGGAAGAAAAACGATGCGCCACCCCTGACTAAGAGTCATCAGCACAAGAGAGTAAAACGCTGACTGTAAAATGACTGAGATACAGTAAGGAATGTCAAATAACAGGGGAAACCCTGCTGGAATGTTCAAGGGGACGAGAGTGCAAGCAATATAACATTTTTAGGGTCTCAAATTAAACCCTTGGCTCGAAGTCAGCATCACAACCCCGTCATGAGGTTTCCTGCCCTATCAGAGACAGTCTGGGTGGAGTCACGGAGATCCAAGACAGAAGAAGGCTTGTGGTACGGTGAGTCGGGAAAGCACTTAACTCCGTGTGTAACAAGTTGCTGCGTGGTCCTATCATAAAAAATAAGAAACACATATTTACTGGGGTAAAGCAAGCAAACATCTACGGAGAGCGAGGAGGGACTTTTGGTTGTATGGCACCTCAACTGTGCGTCATGAATCCTGCGCAGGGATCGCCACCTTCGGCCGCACCGGGGGACATTACCGCGGAGGAGCGCGCCTCGGGGGGCTCCGCACCCGAGCAGCTCGACTCGTCACCTGTCGCCAGGTGTAAAGGCAAAAGTATGGATCTGCCTTTCAGCGTGGAGTCGCTCATGTCGGACCGGACGCAGGCTACATGTCAGCAATCCACGGAGTCCAGCGCGCGGATGGAAGAGGACGCGGGGAGAGCTTCGCCGGTGGAACTTAATCGGTTCAAAACAGAGAACGTGGATGTCAACGACAAGGAGAGCAGCCCCTGGTTACAGTCTTCCTACGCATCACCTCCCAGTGAGTGGAAGCACTTAATTATTGATCAATCGTGTCCAAGAATTACAGATACATTTACCTGTATTTATTTATTTATGGTGGAGTAGATAAGGAGGGCTACAAGTAAAATAAGTAGTTTCACGCACTGGATTAGATTTGATTTGGTGGATTATCATGTACGGTACATCCACAGGTCAGTTTAGGTACATATGGTATTATATAAAATATACCGTTTCCTGATTACAAAAAGAATATATTTAACATTTGTATACGTTTATGTTATAGATTCTAAAGCTTCTTCGTGTATTAGTAAATATTTAAACGAAAATATTATTATTTTAAAGCGCTGCATAAAAATACAGAATACGTTTTTTGGGGTGGTTTAAACAAGGTTTACGTTTCACTGAACTGGAAGTCCTACTTTAATAAAATACCGTGAACGTGTTACTGCTGTGGTAGAAATGCACTGCAAATACTACCGTGACCGTGTTTCTAATATTTTTAGCCTCTCAATAAAGATAAAAATATTGTAGATACGCCTCTTCTTATTACACAAGGCGTCGGCAAACTACAAAAGACAATGAAGTGGACGTACTGTTATCTCAGTACCAATTATAGTCATTAGCCTGTTATATAATTTTCATTCAATTCTTCAAGCGTCGAAGCAATTAAGTGTCCACTGAGTGTATAAATATCTCGTTTCCCCCCCTACAGCTATTATGCAATTAAAATTGACTTTCTGGTGAAAGGATGCGATTGTTAATGATCTGTGTGTCCTCGCAGGACTCCCCAGCCCGAGCCACTGCAACCTGCGCAAACACAAGAACAACAGAAAACCCCGAACTCCGTTCACGAGCACTCAACTGCTGTCCCTGGAGAGAAAGTTCCGCCAGAAACAGTACCTGTCCATCGCCGAGAGAGCAGAGTTTTCCAGCTCCCTCAGCCTGACAGAGACACAAGTGAAGATATGGTTTCAGAATCGCAGGGCAAAGGCCAAGAGACTGCAGGAGGCCGAGTTGGAGAAATTCAAGCTGGCAGCCAAGCCGCTGCTGCCGGCCTTCGCCTTCCCCTTCCCCGTGAGCGCACCCATGGGCGCACCGGCCCTCTACGGGGCTGTGAATGGCCCGCGACCTGCCTTACCGGTACCGAGACTATTCGGTGGACCCTATGGGATGTACTACTTGTCTTAACACCGCATTGATTGGACACTCTGCGTGTATGAGTGTGTGTGCCTTTACATTTAAAATGATCTCCACGCCACAAAGCAACATGTTTAATGAAGAAATTTACGTGAGAATATTTATTTGGTTGGAAAAAAAAAACTTTCATGTAAAATTGTTAACAATGAATAAACACTATAGCGAATATATAAGCCGTTAAATAATTTCTAGGAGGCCTTAAACGTTTTACACTTGGCTGGTTAATTAAAAATGGTCATTTTTGCAGTGTAAAATGCTGTCAAAAAACAACAAAATGCATAGCTTTTAAAATTCCCTTTAAAATGAGATGTTTTCTGTAAAACATATTTCTTAAAAATGATTATACTTTTAAGACTGAAGGTAAAAAGCAGAAAATTCTGTGTTTTAACTTTGAATGGATATTTATGTACAGAATTTGAACAGGATTTACAAGCCAAAAATGTATTTTGTGACCTTCCTAAAATGTTAATCCAAAGATACAAGTAGCCTGTCCAACAGCATGACACAGAAGAGCTATATTAAGCAATAATTGTATTCAAATTTAAAATGGATCATGACCTTTCCATGTGAATTTATAAGATACTCCACATTATGCAACGTCAAAATATGTTCGTTTTCCCAACATTAATAATTTTTACACTATTGACCTTTAAATTCAAATGTACTTTTTTTCCCTTCCAAGAGAACAGCAAGCACCATTTGTGTCTGTAAATAAAAAAATGATGACTTATTTTATACTCAAGAGTGATGAAGTGTATTTTATATATACTTGTTGGCTGACATTTTTAAGGGGCGCAATTAAAGTTTATTACATATATACTGAGGTTTGTTTGTATTTTGTTTTAAAATGTCAGTTTTGAAGCCAGACAATAAGTAATGTGTATGTCACACAAAGGACTGCCTGAAAAAAATGATATACAAATAAAAATAAATATTTTATTTACTGTCATCTGAAATAACTGAGTACATATTTGTGATTTCTGAAAATGTTTCATTTTCTCCTTCCTCTGTGCCCTCTGAAGCCTCGAATGGAGCCGTGACCAAAGCACACATTAGAGGGAACCCTAGAGAGAGAGAGAGAGAGAAAAAAAAAGTAAAGCAAGATTGTTCAATTTACAATGGAATATTTAAGTGAAATTCGAATGCCACGTTGTAAAGCTGAAAATGACTGAAATGCTATTAAAGCAGCCCCACTAACCTGTTGGAGTATCGTGATTTCAGATGCTCATTATTTGTGTTGGGACCTGCTGCCAGCTGCTCATGTGAAGCGCTCTTTTCAGTAGAGTAGTTCCCTGTCTCGGGTGCGGGCATCTCCATGGATTCCTCTTGATCAGCCTGTTTGGACTGCTCCTCACAAAGTACCTCACGCGCATGATCCACTACCTCCATCGCTATGTCCATCTGCTGCTGATGCTGCTTTGCCTCTCGAGGTCTGACAAAATAAATTGAGAAATTTTAGCAGAATATTATTATTATTATTATTAATAATTGGAAACAGGTCGCAACTCACAAATGAAACAAAACGTTACTTTGGAATCTTAACAGAGGTGGTAGTAATATGCTACATTTACTCTGTTACGTTGAATTATGGAACTTTGTCAGAGTACCTTTAAGCGAACATACTTTACTTTCAATTAAGTATTTTCATTATGAAGACAGAGTGCTTTTACTCTGTTACAATGAGCTACCTTCTGCTCACAATTTTTATTTTTATCTATCTATATTTCTTTAAAGAGACCTGTGTCTCAGGTGGTATCACATGACTGATTATGGACTCCAGTTTATCATTCAAACAGAGCCAGGCAGTCACATGACTGGTCACAAAGTCTCCATGCACTGCCCCACAAAGAGGCAAAGTTTTCAAAATGACTCAGCATTTACATGAGGCACGGGAGAAACAACAGAGGATAAAATAGCTGGGTTAATATCACAATAGAGCACCATTTGTGTCTTCATCAGAATCACACTCTCATGACAATAATAGCAGAATAATGAAACTTGGAGGTCTTATAAGTGGCCAACAATTGCAAACATACCGGTACAATTTTAAGTATTTTGAAATATGTTTTCTGCTTTTTATGCATTTATTTCATTGTGTAATGATGATTTTGGGATGCCCCACCTCCCGCATTATATTGCTCACTATTGTGCACGAAGAAGCATTTAAATGGTCCTAAATCAAACATTTTTTTAACATGGTTTTATTGTGCACAACAAGTGCCCTGATAAAATGAGTAACTGTGGTCATGTAAATTATATTTTAATAATAATAATGAACACTTTGCATGTGTCCTTGAAAATACACCCTGTCATTACAGAGTAAAAGCCACTTTCGAAACTCTGATGTTTTCAGTGACATTGCGACCTATATTAGGTAAAAATATTGGTGGGCAATGTCTTAATTTGCAGATCCGTCTTATATTTTTGTCTATTTGGCACGTATGATCTTATTTTTTGTTCACTCAATACTTACCAACCCTTACGCTTACTCAAATAATTACTTGAAGGACTACTTATTACTTTTAATTGGGTCATATTATTCTATGAAGTAAAAGTAACTGAGTATAACTTCATAGCCTTCCCACCTCTGAATATCAGTATGAATGATTTAAATAAAATAACACAGTAAGGCAAAATTAAATATATATATATTTAGCTGTCAGTAATATGTTTATAGATTATATATTGATAGATAGTTTTATATATATATATAGTTTACGAACTCCACAATCAAGATAACACGTACTGCACATAGAGAACGCTGCTGCCATCTACCGAACAAATGAAATAAGTACAGTCTCACCCTTTCTCTCTTTTGGGTTTGTCAAATCTGAAGTCTGGAGGATACTTGTGAATTTGTATCAGGTGGTCCTTCCGAAGTACGCTCGTCCTGAATTTGTGTTCACAGCCCTCCACCAAACACTGGTACTGTAAATCACGCATGCCATGTAAAGCCACTTTACGTAGACATGCTGATTGCGAAAACATTCACAACATCGGATTCCTCCACCAAGGAACTCAGTTTTGATTCTCATGTTTCATACCATGTCTTGCCGCTGTGCAAGGACTATGAAGAGAGAGTCATGCCACTCCTGAATGTGAATGTCCAGGAGGCGGGCGGTGGGAAGTGAGCGCCGGCAAATGGAGCACACGTGTCTGTGTAAGGAGTTGTAGTGATGCTCATACTCCTCTAAAGTGCCGTGGACTGCGTTGCAGCCAGAGATGTGACAGGCAAACTCTGAAACACTGGTGAAAGAACCACACAAAAACGTCTTGAACTTCTGAGCCCCTGAAAAATACCGGCAATCAATAAAAAAAAAATTACTGTAAAACGTCAATGATATTATGTGTATTTGTATTTTTGTACTTGTACATTTCAGTCTGTATTTTACTTAAAGAGCTGAATCATTGTATTACAGTACTTCTATTTTTTACCTTTTTTAACACACACGTATCTGTACTTCTATGTACTTAGATCCGTTGTGGAAGTACTTTTGCCACCGCAAATTAAACGCTCTAGCTACCCACAGGAGATGCATGCGTACAACTGTCATACCTGACGGTTTGTTTGTCGTCGATTGCCTCTGAAATATAGAGGTCTTGAAGGTAAAGATGTCTTTCAACGTCTCCATCCTGAAAATAAAATGCCCATTGAATTAAATGAGAGTACGGTACATTCATTAAAAAGTAGTTCAGGTTGTCGTTACCTCAAACAGTTCATGGTCCTTGTGAAGGTAGATGAGCTGTGGGCTGAAGTTAAACGGGTTCTCCTCCTGCGAAATGTCGTCTGTCGTGCAGTCTTCATTTTCGCGGTTCCCTAGCGTAGTCGGAAAAGATTTTGGCTGTAACATTCCTGTTTCTCAACGTCCACGAAATCAAAAATGCATTTTTTTTTCACCGTTTTGTCGCAGTTGCGCGTGTCGCTGAATGATGACGTTTGGATTAAAGACGGAAATGGCGTCAAACTGGGACCATTTTAAATTAAGATGATGGTGACGGACTTTATTTTTTAGTTGTTTCTATTATTGCCACAAAGGCATAATCGAATATTTGC
Organism: Hippocampus comes; assembly: GCF_001891065.2. Lineage (NCBI taxonomy): Eukaryota > Metazoa > Chordata > Actinopteri > Syngnathiformes > Syngnathidae > Hippocampus > Hippocampus comes. Next base: position 102,787 of record NW_017805277.1, read on the forward strand.
AAGTGTTTGAGAAGGATAACTGAGCACCGAAGTGTATTTTCTGGATTAATTTCTGGTATATGCAGTACAATAAACGGCCAGCAGATGGTAGCAAACACGCTGCTCCTAAACTTTGTCCGACTCATTGATTTTTTTTTTACATTTAATTTTATTTTATTATGCCCCATTAATGTGTCTCAATGCAGCCGTATATATGTTATATTTCTTATTTCATCAGATGACCAATCATTTTGAATTCGTTGTGCTTGTATTTTTAATGTTTGGGATTTAAAGTAGCTTTGTGAATTTTTACCGAATGATACAATCTTATTCATTATGGATAGGTCCTAATTTTAACATACACGGTGTCATACAAAATATTTAATGGGTTTTTAAAGAGTAAAGTTGGAGGTCTTTTCTTTTTTATTCACTTGGGATTTCTACGCGTCAGAGGATCAGTTTGAGGAAATTACAACAGAGGGGCGGAGAAAGGCATAGTCTTCGGCATTCGGACCATTCCAGCTCACAATGACTGAGTCCGTCCGAGCAATATGACCCACTTTGGATATGTGATATGGATTTTCTTCTCCGCGTGGGGTATTTCTCTTTTTCTTTTTCCTTCCATATCTCTCGCTTTCTATGTTCTTTCATAGTTTTTTTTCTTTCTTTCTTTGTTGGCTCATTGGGATATTCCTCTTTGCAGGGAGTGTGTGGACTCTACCTCATGTGATGAAGTATCAAACAGTGATACCTCAGAAGCTGAAGAATTCATCTCACATCACTGTTGCTGCCACCCATCAGGTAAGTCACCTTCCCTCACACACACACCCTGCAGCTCATTTTAACCACTGAAATCTCTCATGTACATGTAATATTGTGTATGTTGTGCAGAAGTATCCTGATGTACTGAGGTACTCTTTGAGGATTGCAGGACAAAACTGCACATTACATTTGGAAAGAAATAGGTAAGAGAGTTTTATTGTTGTCTTCTTGAGTGCATATTCGTGTACATCAATCACAATGATCATTTCAGGGAGCTTCTTGGAAAATCCTTCTTTGTGACACATTATTCCGAGCAAGGCACCCAACTAACAGCGACGCCTGCTCTTGAGGTATGTGCTGTTTCATGAGGGTTGTGTGTTGTGAATTAGGGGCGTATGTTTTTACAATGACTGAAATGTATTCATGTAAGGCAAGGGTGGGTAAAGGTCACAGCCTACCAAATCCATGAATAAGATAATGTAATCATCAAATAATGGTTTTATATATATATATATATATATATACAGAGAGAGAGAGAGAGAGAGAGAGCGAGAGAGAGTGTGTGTGTGTGTGTGTGTGTGTGGGTGAAAGAGAGAGAGATTGAATTCATTTAGTAATGCCTCAATGGGTCTTGTTTTGTATGAAACAGGCATGTCCAAGTGATTCCCAAAGTTGGAATCTCAACATGGTCCGACATGTCTGGATAAGATAAGGACTTTACATGACTAAAGAGGCTATAATTCAGCAGTTCTCAAATGATTTCCCTTTGGGACTCACATTTTCCCATGGTCTTTAAATTGTGACCCACTTTTGTAGGAGTCAGACAAGGCAAATAATTGTTTTTTTTTTAAATAGCCTTCATAAACACGTGATTGCAACTAATTACATGTGTAATCTTCGTTTCAGTCAACGTGATATTTGCATATGTAAAGATTAATACATTTGAGTCAGTTCAAAGGTTGGAAATCCAGGCCCCTCTCCTTCTTCTGTAGTTTGCATGTTCTCCTTATGCTTGCGTATTTTTTTTTCATGTACTCCGGCTTCCTACAACATTCCAAAAACATGCACGTTAGTTAAATTGAAGACTCTAAATGTGAGTCCGAATGGTTGTTTGTCCGTATGTGCTCTGTGATTGGAAAGTCAGCTGGGAAAGGCTCCAGCCCACCAGCGATGCCACTGAAGACAAGCAATATAAAAAAATGGATGGATGGCTGGTCTACCAGTTGAGAATTATCGGTCCAGTCTAACCCTGGATTGATTAGTTATTAATTTCACAGTGTGTCCAAATCATTTGTGTTCATATGATTTAAATGTATTCATCAAGTACAGGAAATCCTGTGGCATCATTAAATGTAATGTTTTCAACACAGGAGATTGTATTCATCAAGTACAGGAAATCCTGTGGCATCATACCCATCCGCGATGTACTTTTCTCAATTTACTTCATATCCACCCAAGTGGACTATGATTTGACGTATGAGGTGGACATGTCGATTACCGGTACTTAATGACATAGTTCCTTCCTCTAATTCTGACATCTCACACAGGAAGTTGATTAGTAATGCTAATGTATGTTCGTGATTTCTCCTTTCCCTCTGACCGTGACTCATAAAGTGTTCATATTCTGCTGTCACTGAGATATTTGTGTTCAAATCTGTCTCTTCCTGACATGTTCAGAATCACTGCTACTACCACGGACACGTCGTGGGAGTAAACGACTCCTCTGCCAGCATGGAGCTGTGCTCAGGATTAAAGTAAGTCTTTTTGCCTCCCTGCTTCCCATCCGGTAAACGTAATTCCAAACAGGTTATCGTTGCCATAGCATGGCATGCCAAATTCATTGAAAACCATAATGGTTTGAGACTGCCCACCATGACTCATGTCCAGCATGTTAAATACAGACTCCCCTCCAGCCAGTTCCTCCACGAGAATTAATAAGATTGAGTATGACTGTGTTTGAGATCCAGATGTCTCAGTCTTAACCTCAAGTATTTCCTATGAACAAGATTTCAGTTTAATATGAGGACAATTCTCGTGTTTGCTTTGTCCCTGAAGTTCCTGTTTTTCCCTACAGGGGGTTTGTGCACTTCCAAGATGAGACGTACCTGATAGAACCCCTGGCCTCACAGCAGGCTGAAGTTCACAGTGACGAGGGCCTTCATGCAATTTACAACTATAAACACCTGAGAAGGAAGAGGAGCTCCTGTTCCCATGGAAACACAACCATGTACTATGATCATATCGCTCGTCCGTCTGGACTGCTCCAGCTCAGCAGTCTGGTAAAGACACACGCAGCACAGACACATACATACATTTTGCAGCCAAGTAGCACACTCAATTTTACATCCACACAGACGACAAAATTATTCAGTTCAGCGTGATTATCGAAATTCTCCGATGATTGGATATAATCCCCATACCTTCAATTCCAAGCACCCTACTGTATATCTTTTACGACTGTACTAATGTATTTTTTTCCCTTGGAAAATATCTAACTTCCTCAGAGAAGCAGAGGCCAGACCAGAGATAGAGAACGAAAACCCAGAACAGTGGAGCTCGCCGTGGTGGTCGACAACACAGAGGTTTGATTCCTCTTTCTCAGATCCAAAATAGCCTGCCGTATATTTGATTTTAATCAACAATATGCATTCCCATATCTGCTAATGTCAATGTTTTCCTTTCCAGTACAAGAGGTTTGGTAATAAAGGGACAGTGGAGGCCAGAGTGCTTGAAATAGCAAACAACGTTGACAGGGTACGTGTCCCTCACACAGACAGAAATAGTCAGTACCGTGATAAAGGTTCTTTTTCAAATTCACACAACTCCTAGGTTCTTTTTATGTGGTCTGGGAATATTTCATGTGCATGCACAACCTGCTTTGCGTCTGGATAGCAGAAATTGAGGAAAAAGTGTGCTGATACGGTCTGTTCCCTCCAAGTGATTAAAAGGAGAAGTTCTCGCACTTCAACTGTGAATCTTAACACCTAAGCAGAGGAGTTTCACACATATCACACTCTGCAAGTTTACATATTCTCTCAGATTTGGGCCAATGTCTGTGACTCATCAGACAGTAGACCCAGCAGTGGTGGTCTGCGACAGCATGATCCCCGCTCATGTCGTTCGTAGCGTCATGTCTGACTCGCCTTTGAACTTTTCTTCACAAACTGTATCGAGGGATCCGACTTTTTCGCTTTCCCTTTGAAAGTGCATTCCGCTATTGTGTTCCAGCTGTATCGTCCTGTGGGTGTCCGAGTGATGTTGGTTGGACTTGAGATCTGGTCGTACAGAGATCAAATAGAGGTCAGCTCCAGTCCTGAACAAACCCTCAGCCGCTTTCTCGAGTGGCGCCAGCGGAACCTCCTGCCGAGGATGAAGCATGACAACGCACAATTCATCACGTAAGACTCAGCCGTATTTTTTGGCTCACACAAAGAGTCTCTCATCTGCTCTGACTCGTATGTGAAAAATGTTCTCTTTTTCTTGTTTAGAGGCTTGGATTTCGAAGGGGTCACGGTCGGTCTGGCCAACACAAATGCAATGTGCACCTCGAGCTCGGGAGCGGTCAATGAGGTGGCTGCTTACTTTTGTTTCATACAGTCATGTATAATCATCAAAAGACCATGACAAACCGGTGGCTGTCTTGGATCCACGAATTGGTCAAATTAACAATATATTAATTGATAATGGATGGATGATTGATTGATTATTGTTACATCAATTTACTCTGTGTGTGTGTGTGTGTGTGTGTGTGTGTGTGTGTGTGTGTGTGTGTGTGTGTACTGTATACAATGGTTGTGTCTATTTTTGCCCTATGATTGGCTGGTGGCAAGTCCAAGGTAGACTCCGCCTTTGACCCAAAAGTCACCTAGATAGACTGCAGCTCATACACTATGTATATAATTTATGAACAGTGCAGCATATTGATCAGAGTAATGTTGTGCAGAAGAGTTGTGCCAAAATGGAGGTATCGATTTCCCATAGATGAAGTCATGTTGTCCTTCTTGATATTTAAGACAGACTCAACAGTGCGATTTGTCTATATCGCCTCAAGATCAGATTCATCCTTACACGATTGAACAATTAATTAAGACCAAAATATTAAATTAAACTAACAAAAAACATGCACTTTTGAATATAATTCAATGTTATGCAAGTGTGAAAGATACCAGTAGATAATTGTAAAAAAAACAAAAAACAAAACAAAAACAACACTATTATTTCGAAAGTCAAGTGACAATCCATATGTTGATGCTTACTTTATATGACTTGGTGGATATTCCTCTTCTCCTTTTTTTTGGACTAAGTCTCCTAAATTTCTACAACAGTCAGAGATAAGGAAAAGAGGAACATTCAGTCCATAGATAAACTTGACAGCAGTTTGAGTGCGTATTTTAAGATATCCTTTATTTGTCCCACACTGGGGAAATTGACAGTCTACAGCAGCAAAATTGGGGGGTAGAAAGAAGAAAAAACAAAGTGTTTGCATGCACAAAAATAAATGTTTCAGAAGAGAGCTGTACACAATTCAATATAAGTGCAATATAAATATATATAAATATATATATAGATATATTTTGTAAATGTGGGTGGGTGCCAGACTTCATGGGCTCCACTGTGTTTCGATTTCACTTGTCTTAACACCCCTCCTCTGTGCCCACAGGACCACAACAATAACGCAATAGGAGTGTCCTCTACCATCGCCCACGAGATGGGTCACAACTTGGGCTTGTCTCACGATACGGAGAATTGTATCTGCGGTTCTTTGACATCAAAAAAAGGCTGCATTATGGCAGAGAGCGTCGGGTATGTGAATTTAAACTCCGAGTGAGCCTGATTTGTACGACTGTGTTCTCAAACACGAGTAAACATCAGGGCATCTTGAATGCTCCTCTAGTTCCGTGCCTCCAAAGATGTTCAGCAGCTGCAGCCAGCAGCAGCTCAACAGGTTCCTGGAGGAGATCAACCCAGCGTGTCTGTTGGATACCCCCTCTACTAGTCGCCTTTATGGTGGGCCAGTGTGCGGTAATGCCTTCCTGGAGCCCGGTGAGGAGTGTGACTGCGGAACTGTAGAGGTAGGCTGCACTCACACAAACATTTACATGACCAAATCTCAACAAGCAAGGCTGGGTTGTAATATAATGCTGACTTCCAAGGAATGCAAGAATCCCTGTTGCAACGCTACCAACTGCAAACTTAGCACAGGAGCCCAGTGTGCCGAGGGTGAATGCTGCCACAACTGTGAGGTGCGTATGCGCTCTCCACGCGTCGACTCAACGCGCTAGTAGTGGCCGTGACAATTTGCAGGCTCGTCGGTTGTGTGTGATCAATTGCATTTGTGGTCCATGGCCATTTTCAGCTCAAAGCGTCTGGCAGCGTCTGTCGGCCAAAGACAGGAAACTGTGACTTGGCAGAGCACTGCTCTGGACTGTCCGCCTCCTGTCCTGCCGACGCCTACGCCCAGAATGGGCTGCCATGCAACCGTGGGAAAGGATACTGCTACAACGGACAGTGTCCGTCGCGACAGCAACACTGCAAGAGACTTTGGGGACCAGGTAGAAAACAAAAATATATTTTGGTCTAACTCTCATAAGTTCAACTATATCACTTCCCTACACTGGCTTCCTGTGCCCAACCTCAAAACTAAATGGCGGATGTGCCCCATCCTTGCAGTCCGTTGCTTCCAAATTATGAAATGCACTTCCATTGGAATCTGTAAAAAGCAGTTAAAAACACATTTTGTCGGCAGTTATTCTCAATAAGACTTAATTGATTAATTTATTTTGATTCATGAGATTTATTTGTGTTTTTATTGGATTAGATATGAATGTAAAAGGTTTGTGATTTCATATTTTAACCACACGAAGCACTTCGTGAGTCCTCTCTGCGAGATGTGCTAAATGCACTAAATAATATTTCCTTGCACACTTCATGAAAAACGACAGTATTGATTCTGTTTAACAAGACTGGTCACTTGTCTTGTATTATAGATGCTGAAGTCGCTGCAGATGCTTGTTTCTATCAGCACGGAGGCTGCAGAAAGAGCCTGTTTACCCGTAGATGTTTTGGCCAGTATGTTTTGACACAATGACATTTTAGTAAAATTGTGTTGCATTTTTGACTTTGTGATTGATTGCTTTGTACGCAGAGAGCAATCATGCGGGACGCTTTTCTGCTCGGGAGGGTGGGAGTTCCCAGTGACATCCAGGAAGTCCTTTTACAAAGTAGGAAATGAGGAATGTAACGAGGCGACCATGAACCCTGAAGACAACTACCCTGCAGACCTGGGCATGGTGCCCACCGGTACCAAGTGTGGCAACAATATGGTAAAACTTACTGTCGCTTTAGATTGTAGCTGCTCCAGACAATATGCGCTAACATGTGTATTGATCCATCTTGAAGGTATGCCACAACCAAAAGTGTCAAGACATCACAAACATAAGAGCGTACGGAACCAACGACTGCTCCACCAAATGCAACAACCATGGGGTGAATATTTTACCCACACAGACACACGCTCGCACACTCAATATTTGAAGTATCTGACTGAATTGATCTCCAACAGGTTTGTAACCATCAGAGCAAGTGTCACTGCGATCCTGGTTGGGCTCCACCTTACTGTGAGGTGCTGGAATCGCAAGTGTCCGACGGTACTGTACTCATGCACAGTATATCATCATTTTTGTGTGATTGTGTGAATATTGAAGATTCCCCCATGTTTACTTTGTGTCCGGCATCCTTACTGTAGTGCGTGAAGCAAATGCTGGTCTGAAGCTTGAAGTGTCCAAGCTCAAATTTGTAGAGGATTTTCTCAAATAGTGGCCATGCCTTTGATCAACGCTGTGCCCCAAAATGCAGAAAACTCTTCCTCATGTAGATGAGGAAAAAATACGGGTAGTAACTTTAATGATCTCAGATGCTACGGTACTTTCCAGACACAGACATTCACCCTTTCAGGGACAGCGGTTAATACAGTGGACAGCTTATCACGTGATCAGGTTACAGGGTGCAGGGATCATGATTGTAATGGAAAACGGAAACAATAATGTGCTGAGTGTCACATTTTACAGATAAAGCAACAAAAATGATGCACTATTTTCTGCGTATAAAAGATACAGAAAGGAAAAAAAGGAGTAGGAATACAAAAACAAGAAAGGACAAAAACAGAATGGCTCCACTAGTATAATCAACCATGTATGAACTCGAACAATCACACAAGCACGAAGCGAATCGCACTGATATCGCACTGTACATACAGTACGTGCCTGTAGGTGAACTTGATGAGAAGGTCGGGGGGGGTTTTTGTGACTCTGCCTTGTTTTCCTTGACACTTATGACTTGGAATGTATTCCACATGGAGTCGGACAAATGTGCTTTTGTGATCAAATAGAGGCACCAGTATAAGTGATTTGGTGGAATTCCCCTTCGTAGATACAGTAATGACATTAAGCAGCATTTACTGTCGCTACCCTCAAGCAACGAATGGAGATTGATAATGTGATGTGATTTTTACAGGCGGGGGAATGGGGCTTATTGTGTCCCTGGCTGTAAGCTTGCTCATAGTCGCGACCCTTCTCATCGGGGGCTCCGTGTGCTGCTGCCAGAAAATACAACCTTCAAAGAGGTTTGACATTCAACTCTCTTGGCCTTGATGGATCAATAAGCCTTCATGTCTTTTTTATCTTAGTTGCTGTGGGTATTTATTTTCCAGATGCCTCCCATCTACCTCAGGACAGACAAATCCTTTGTTTCGATCAGGCAATGCGCGGGGCAGCCCTCACCTTCGTTCCACAACCATCAGCCAACCAACTTTTGTGGAGTCGTCGGCTACTCAAGTGTGTAAACCGCATTCCTTCTCCATGGTTGGACCATCGAATGCCAGGTTCAAAGCCTGCAGAACAGCTCCTGAGGTTCGTCAGTTAGATCGCGTAGGTTTTGCCTCTTCAAAATGTTTTAAAAGCCAACAACAAACAGGACGTTTTGCCCGGTTCGGATTATGAGGAAATCCTGTGAGGGAAAGGGTCCCATCAAGACTAAAATGGTCTAATAGACAAAACTGGTCAATAAATGAAGCATTTGGGATACAGTGGAACCAGGAAAGGTTAAAAATGAAATCATCTATTCCCACAACGTATGTGTAGTGAATGAATTTGTTGCAGCTGTCTCCATTATAAAAACCTTAATTATATGTGCAGGTTGTGATGCAATTCGCATTTTCACATTGCAAAAGGTCAAACAAGTAAAAAGACAAGTTTAAAACTGTGTCAAACGAAAGTACAGTCAAACCGCTTTCTTTGGAAGACACCTCATGCTGTAATTGTAGTGAGGACTAATTGTGTTGCTCTTCATGTGAGCAAAACGCACGCGTGGACTGTATCCTTTAGATTCTCACTGAATTGAAATCTGACACCATACATGATGATGGTTCTAATTCCGTTAGCATCTCAGGCTAAACCTACCCGTAGCTTCCAATCGATTTCAGTGACAGCCACTTCTGATAGGAATGTAACACAGTCATACAGCGTGTGTATCCTGGGAAAATTATACATATTTTTGGGGTCCCAGACACAAGCCTTCATAATTGTCTCGATAGCATTGCCCCCAAAAGACCCATATTGTGTCTGGAACCTTTTACTTTCCGGTCACTAAGCCAAGTCTTTACAAAGTCAACTTCCTAGGGAAGCACTCATCATGCTTTTCTTTCCTCCTTGTTGTGTCTTACAGCCCCCCAAAAAGGAACCAACTGTACCTCAGCCATCAAAGATCCAACAGGTAATTTGATCCAGACATTAGCACAGAACCCCCACGAAAGCCACTCTTATCATCCTCAGTGTTTATATTCCTACTTCAGTCACATCATGTATTTTTTTTTCTTTTAGGGTTTAAGGCCACTCTTGCAACCACCAGCAGTGCCAAGCAAGCCTATCTACACTGAGGTAATGTATAAAATCGACTGGAATCAAATGTTCGCAAAATGGTGAATCGTTTTAATTATACAATCAGTTCATGTTGACTATATGGATCAACAGAATTGCCTGTCAAAATGATCAATAAATGAAAACTTTGTGTGTGTGTGTGTGTGTGTGTGTGTGTGTGTGTGTGTGTGTGTGTGTGTGTGTGTGTGTGTGTGTGCTTGTTAACAACAAACGTGTCTAACCTGTGGCGAAACTGTGAACTTTGAACCCTATTATAAGGGTGGGCTATGAAACACTCTCATCCCCATGGGTACTACTCCCCTGCTTAATAATTTTAGTTTATTTTTGTAGCGCAAAGTTAAGTCTGGAAAGTAAGCGTGCAGGTGTTTTTTTATGCATTTTTATTTGTTTTTTATCTTTAACAAATCAGCAAAAATCAGCTGGCTTTGTACAGGGTTGGAAGAAAAAAGGGGGCCTTCCCCACATTGTTCCTGCACTATGACTCAGGGGAAACTTCAGGGTCTAGCAGCCAAATAGTAATCATTAAGAGGCGTGTCCCAAAACGTGTAATGTGATTATTCACATATTGATTTGTGATTACTTCCAGGCTAGGCCGCTACCTCCATCCAGACCTCTTCCGCCACTGACGTCCAAACCAGTAAGTCAAGACTTAATCATCCACGTGGCCAATGTTTTTGTTGTTTCGATGTAATCAATTGAGTTCTCACAGGTCACAAAGCCAAAACTTGTCACGCCTCCAGTGAAGCCAAAGCCCGCCGTTGTCCCTCTGCAGCTGCCTCACACTCAGCTGGTACGTCTCGAGACCACAGCGGTGCTTCGCTAACTCCGCCACGCCTCGTCTTGTCAGACTCTCATTGTTATCCCCGAGGAATCTGCATTCACGATTGTGGAATTTTGGCCATCATCCCAATATCGCGATTTAATGAACTAGCAGTGGCTTGGTATTAGCTCCCCTGAAAAGTCATATCCGGTATGTTTAAAAAAAAAAAAAAATCAAAAAAAGAGAAAAGACATCGACACAATGTTGTCAACTAATTGTGCTCTGCTTTGTTCGAAGTCAGCTGGGATTGGCTCAAGGCTACCTGTGACGCTATAGTGAGGATAAGCAATAGTGAAAATGGATGTATAAATAAATTTCTTTCCATACTTTGGTTTCAACCCTGGTTGTTGAAATATTTAAACTTATCAAAAGATTAAAGAAAAGAAATATTTTTCTCATTTAAAAGTGAATAGATGTGTGTTTTAGCATTTGAGTCACCTTTCAAATGATGTGAAAGGTTTCCAAACAGTAGCTAAATTTGTTGCTAAAGTGCTTCTCGCGGTAAGATGTTACGGTTGTCTGTAAAGTGGCTAAATGAAGCAACAAAAGTGCTAAGTTCATCACTGGCTGCACGTCTGAAGAGATTGCATTGAAAGATGCTTCTGATGTGTGCTTGCTGATTGTATTTATGTGTATAGCTTGCAGGAAAAGCTGCCCTGACTCGACTCAGTAGACCCAGATGACCGAGGGGAATCATTCCACTTCTGAAATCCTCAGATACTGATGCTCTTATCTCACCTACAAGGACTTAAAAAGAAGAAAAAAAAAAAAGCTCTCAGGAGACGTTGGTGTAGGTTCATGCAGGGATGAGACCCAGCTGAAGGATCAACAACAAAAATCAGCGGAATTTCTTTTTCTTTTTATTTTTTTCTTACGCCGTGAGGATTACCACCATCTGCCTTGCTTCTTTTTAAAACTGTGATTGACAGCTCTTTTTGCTGCGCCACCATGATGAGACGACGATGATCTGTTTGAAGGGAAACATCTCTTCCGCTTCTCCTCGATCCTGAGATATGTGAACGCTTTATGATTGCACTGCTGATGCTGTAACTCTTTTTTCATTGTTTTGGTACTAAGAGAAGTTTTTAAATGTGGCACCAACGTGGGCACTTTAAATATTTTTGTATGATAAAAGGACAGAGCGTAGAGGGGGGTTTCGGGAGCCCCTACCCAGCCTGTTTTAGATGTTTCTCTAGCTCCAATATATCAGAGTCAAATGATCAGCTCATCAGCAAGCTGCGCACAAACCTGGTAATGGTGTCTCATTTGGATGAGGTTTGTTGGAGCTAGGGAAGCATCTAAATCAGACTGGATAGGGGCTCCCTCAGGACCAGACTTGGAGACCCACTGATGTCGATTGTATGAATTTGCCTTGAATCCATTTGTGGGACTGTATGAATGTACAAATTTGTGCTTGACAATTGTCTTTTTCACATTGCAACCCAAGTCAATTTTAACTTCTCAAGGGATTAAAAAAAAAAAAAAATTGTATGTTCTATGCAGTAGTTGTCGTCACATTGTCGCTTATAGAAGTAATAATAACTAATTTAACGAGGACACAAATTTCAATCCGAGTTTCATTTCTATTTATAAAGACCATCGTGTGTGCATGCATGTGTTTAAATAAAATTACAGAAAACTTGATTTTTTTTCCTCTGTGCAATTATTTGAGGACATTAACATAGTACATTACTGCATACCATAGAAGCTCCCAGATAGCACTTGATGGCCGTGAACAGGCTCGTCAATAAAATCAGTGCAATGGCATTAAATGTTCACTAATTGCTTTGAAACAACGTGCTGACATTACTTTTTTTCACCTTTTAAAAAATATTATGTTTCATCAGTTGCAGCGTTTATCGGTATCTAAAATTGCCTGATTTTTTGAACAGTCTCCTCGAAAATTCTTAATTGATCAATTGTAAAAGGTTTGGGAGTAACAAAAATTGCTTTATCTTTCTAAAATGAAGGCCTTTTTTTAAAACCCCATTAACAGTCTTGAGACTGAGACGGAATAATTTATTCATTTAATAATTTCTCAATAATTTAGTTTCATCTTCAATGAAAAACAATGCTTTTCTTGCAAGACTCAGGACACTTTCTTTGTTGCATGGATGTTCATCTTTGAAAAGCTGAAAAAAATTATTTAAAAAAGATTTGGGAAAAAATGCACATATTTAAGTCGCAGTGAGAGGTGCGCTTCTTCGTTGCCTAATTAATGTGGTGTGTTTAATTATAAACGTCGGTAAACCATGCATAAAACACATTGTATCAGTACATAACGTAATCTATACGTCTGCTGACGTAATTGTGCTCCTTCCGCAAGGGCCCCATACGCTGCGTTGCTAAGCAACCGCTTAAAACAACCAAGCGAAATCGTCTCGTGCTTGAATTGAATTCATAAGACATAAAGATACGCGAATAGCGAATGGAGCGAGAGTTAGACGAGGACGAGTTGCAGGATTTGTACGCGTGGATAGATAAAATTCGTCTTTCAAGACCAAAAAGAAACATCGCCAATGACTTCAGCGATGGAGGTACTTCAAGCTAGGCTAAAGCTAAAAACCAATACTCGGGCATCAATGTAATGAAAGTCATTGTGGAATGCACTTTGACAAAGATAAAAGTTTTTAGTTTTAATTTACAATGACAAACATATTATGTTCATTGAGGCGAAGGCGCAAAAATCACATCAAGTGGACGTGAATTTTTAATGTACCTCTTGTATTGAGTCACAAGAGTAGACTATTCATAATGATGCGTGCTTTTTATTGTTCCTATATATATATAAAATATGGATGGATTGGATAGACTGGATCGATGAATAGAAAAAAGACTTCTGGGCCAACAAATCGAATTTAAAACAGTAGTGGTACCTGGGCCTGTGCCCCATCTACACTGCTACGCAAATAAGTTAATTGTGTGCTCTGCATAACATTATATGAGTTAATATTTCATGAATGTATTGGCTTTCTGTCCGCAGTGATGGTGGCTGAGGTCGTCAAACATTTCTTCCCAAAGATTATCGACTTGCACAACTACACTCCTGCCAGCTCCACTCAGCAAAAACTCAGCAATTGGAACCTCCTTAACAGGCGAGATGCAACACATCGTCCGTGCATTCATCTATCAAATTAAAAAAAAAGATATGGAGGCAAATCCTCTTGCAGGCCATACACAGACCTCAGGATGTAGGTTTCCCACTGCTGCATAAGATGTGCAATGGTAATTAATGATGTGAGTGGCCAGTGAGTGTGTATCCTAAACATACTTGACTTGAGAGTTCCTGTGCTGTCTTTGTTTGGCCATGACTGAGAAACAAATTCACACAGTGTAAATATTTTTCACAGTATAGCTCATAAATATAGTCATTCTGACGGAAAATGGGCACAATGGGAATTCAGTGTCTCGTGCCACCCTCCCCACCATTCCCAGTGGGCACGTCAAGCTATTCAGTGGCTGAACTTAGCTAAACTCTCTTCATCTGGCCGTGAGAATCAGTCCAAACATTGTCCTGAACCATTTCAAGGGCACAGGGCCAGCCCCCGAGGATCCCTGTAGTGTTAATCATCACAACATGCAAGTCGGTATAAAACGCCTTCCATCTGCTGCTCCTTTCCTAATTGCAAACAGATGTGTGCGTGCGTTGTTCAGTGTCAGTTTTGCAAACACAGGAAGGTGTTTTCCAAGCTGAACTTCCACGTACCTGAGAAGTCGGTGAAGAAGATTATACTTCGATCCGCGGGGGTGATCGAGAGTGTGCTGAGTGGCCTCAGAGAGAAGATACAACAGAAGTTGGACCATAAGCCACACACTATATCAGTATGTGATGTAGAGCTACATTGAAATGTATTATGTGCATCACTAAATGTCTATTTTCAATGCAGGATTTGGAATACTATGACACCAGGAACCCAGAGAAAACCCTCACAGGTAACTTTATCCTTGGTTCTTTCACTCCAAGAGAATTCCTACTACATCCCACCCATTTTCTATATTGCTTCTCCTCATTAGGGTCGCACGTGAGTTAGAGCCTATCCTAGCTGACTTGGCGTGAAAGGCGTGGTACGCTCTAGATGGGTCCCCAGCCAATCACATCGCACATATACTGAAAACTTCACAATTTCACACCAATAGACAATTCTAACCTAGCATGCATGGAATGTAGGAAAAAGCTGGAGTATTACAAATATATGTTTCCAAAAAACATTCTTGTGGTTTAATGCTGCAATCCGTTTCATTGTGCTGTTCCATCTGATGTGCCCGCCTTGGCCAATGTGAGGTAGTCATAGATGATGCAGTCACGCAGACACAAACAAAGAAAAGTACTCTTCTTCTATCACAGTGATTAGTCATTTCTTGGAGGATAAAGAATCTATGACTGTGAGTATTGTTAAGCATGTCAATTTTCATTCCATGTTAGCATTAAATTAGGGGGCCGTTCAGACAGAAACATTGTTTGGTCGTTTTAAATCGAAAACGTGTAATTGTCTTCGTTTGATGGGAGTGGCGCGAAGCCTCTTTTTTTTCAAAAATTGTTGGCTAGTTGCCAAAGTGCTGCTGTTTTACAAATTTGCAGCCGTGGCAATTTGAAAATTGCATTTTACTACATTGCGACGTCGATTTGAATTCGATTAATGGCTCAAATATGATACCTTTTTACGTGCTGATTCGAGAGGATTTTCCCCTGATCCGCTCTGCTACCCGCCCCGTAAGTGCATGTCTTCCTGTCCAGATCATCGTGACCACACACACACACACACACACACACACACACACACACACACACACACACACACACACACACACACACACATGATAAGCAAATGTCGCAACCTTTTGGGCGTCAGCCGCTGACACGGCTCTCTTCCAATTCTCGCACCTCATCCGTCCCCGCCAAACAACCTTGTGAGCTGACCTCAGACCAGCTCCTCTTTCCTCCTCCACCCTGCGTGCTATCACAGAGAGACACAGAGCACACATCCTTATATCAGCAGATGCCCTTATCACTGACTAAAGATCAGCATGGCAGAACTTCAAGGCCTTCCCTCCCTTGTTCTGCTTCTCCTCATCACGGTCATTCTCTGTTCCCCCCCCCCCATTGTTTGGGCTGGGAAGATTTACTGGACCGCTTAGTGTGTCCAACAACAGCAAACTAGTCACCTATTTTCAAAGAGCTGACATGATTGTGGAGGGAGTGTCACTTTTTTTTCTTCTCTTTGCTTCAGAGTTTAGTCAGTGTGAGGCCCGATATCTGTCCGAGATGGTACGTGAGGAGGTGAAACGGGATGACAAATTAAAAATGGAGACAAGGTAACAAAATAAAACTTGATGTGGTTCACTGTCATCTACCAAATAAACAAACAAACAAACAAAAAAACTACAGTCCTACGGGAGGAAATAGCCTGGTTGCATAAATATACACACCCTTCAGGTCAAAATGATATAATGCTTTACTGCAGGTATGCCGTATGTTTTGTAAGAGAAGCTGTCCATCAAGCAAAGACGAATGAGGAATACGGGTGATTGCTGTCCCGTGTTTGACACGGCCAGTACTTGCCAGAAACTTCTCACAGCCTCCTCTAGTTTTCTTCTGGTCTTTTCAGCAATTTTGGCAAATCCATCTCTTGTTTCTGTCACTGCTGTGCCATTGAACGGCTTGGAAATTCTTTGAACCAATCTCCTCTACATTGTAAAGAAGTTCTCTGTAAAATAACAGTAGATTGTTGGCAGCAGGGACGCCAGTAATTTACTGTACTGTAATTTATTAAGTAAGTATACTACTGTCTTTGGAATTACAGTATGTTATCATCAGAAAACAGTGGCTGGTGTCGCAATTTTAACACCGCATCTTACCACAGTTACCGACTGTTCTTGTTGACAGACTGATTTCAATGCTAATGAATATTTATGTAATACAACTTTATTTCACGGTATTTTACAAATATTTTTTTCACAGTAAAATTACAGAAATTCGTTTCAGTGTAATTGATGAAGCGTGAACTATTCAACATTTTTCCCTGAAACGATTTGACTTTCTTTTGCAATTGAATTGTCTCGTCACAGTTCACTTTCAAGATGGAAAGATGTCTGACATGATTCATCTTTTTTTTTTTCATTTCATCATTTCAACTGGGTGTGTGGATTTTTTGCGTATCCACTTTGAAAAAAAAATCTTTTGGCCTTTGATATTGCAGCAAACTACAACACACAGCTCAGTTTTACTCCAACATGGACCCAGCGGTGCGCCAAATTCTAAAGGAAAAAGAGCATGCAGCCATGGCTTTGCAGGAGACAGTGGAGGTACACACACACACACACACACACACACACACACACACACACACACACACACACACACACACACACACACCACACACACTTCAATCTGGGAAACACATCGCTTGACTTGTCTTCCTATTTTCATTCTGCTGGAAAAAAGCAGGTATACAGACATTTTGCAGGTGTGTGTGTCACCCACATATATGGCACAAGCTGTGTCAGCAGTGGTTAGTGAGTCAGTTTTACCTCAGCGGATATAACTCTCAATGTGTGACAACATCTGCATGTGAGGCAAGGGGCGACACGAGGACACAATGTGGAACACTTCCTCTTTTATTTTTTTTGTTTTTTTTTTCCTCGCCCATTGCTGACTTTCATCCAATGCACTGCCTGGTCCCTCTCTCTGGAATGAAACTCCCGCTGAACATTCGGCAAGCCTCCTCGCTGTCCATCTTTAAAACCCGGCTCAAAACCCACTTGGATTCTTTTGCATTTGACTCAGCATGACCCAAATTATGATCTTAGTTTTACTGTTTGGTGCTCTCTACCGTCTTTGTTACTGATTTGTTGCTTTACTGTTGTATATGTTAGTTGCTCCATGTACAGCACTTTGTGTGCGGCGATGGCTGTTTGAAAGTGCTCTATAAATACAGTTGAGTTGAGAGTTGAGTTGAGCCTGTTGTTTTCTCTTCTCTGCATTGGCTTGTGTGCGTGTGTAGATCCTGCAAATGAAGGTGAGCAAGTTGGAGCGCCTGATACAGCTAAAGGACATGCGGATCGATGACATGAGGCACAATCTGGAGATGTGTACCTGTCTGAAAGGAAAGCACACGGATTCTAAACCCAACAGCATTTAAGCACTGAAAAGCAATACTTTGATTTGCTTATCTTCAATTCATCCCTTACAACAAAAAAAAAAAGGTCTCATATATTTCACAGTCAAACCAAGATTTTTTTCCCTATTGGAAATAATGGGAATTTTAATAATTTTTTCAGCCCACAAAAGTGGAAAAAGAAGTTACTCTCAAATGGCATAAGCCAGAAAGTGACCCATATAGTAGCAAGTCAGTCAGCAACTAGCGATGGAAGTAGCTAGCTAACATTAGCAGTTGACTTCACTGCTTGGACTTTAATTCTTTTCAGCCTTATAATCTTTTCTTGTTGAGTCTGGTTGAGGATTTTTGAAATATAAAAAAAAAAAAAGCCTCAAAAAGACAAAAGAACAAAAACAGTTAATCATTTGATGCGAGAGGAAATGAGCATTGGTGACATTTAGGACTTTTCCAGAAAAATGTTGTGACATAGCACCATCTGTTTTTTTTTTTTTTTTTTTTTTTTTAAAGGAAAACACTGAGAATTTTGTAGGCTTTAGTCCAAAAGTATTACACAGTTAGTGGAAAATTGACTGACTAAATTGTCACGAGAACACAAGTTCAGAAACTCTTATAGGCTGACTAAATTGTCACGAGAACACAAGTTCAGCAACTCTTATAGGCCAAAATCGGCCGAACTTATTTGTAATTAAGTATAAACGTAAGTATCCTACAACAATATAATAGTAATTGACTTAAAATATACTGCAAGGGATCCTTCTTTATAGTCATATATAGTACTTCTAGTACATTGTAGTTAAGATCTAACAAGTAAAGAATACTTAAAAATAACACGAATATAGTCCGGTTCTAGAATATCCTTCGAGATTTCTCGAATGCATGCCTTATTCATCCATAAAATGGTGAAAATGATTTTTGAGTTACAATTAATAGTGAATTCAAATAAGGATTTTTTTTTTGTAAGGGAAGACTATAAAATACACCAGCAACTTTATTTGTTGTATCTGTTTATCAAAGTTTTAAGTGAGGGAGATTTACTGTACAGTATATTTATTTTCCTTTATTGTGATTTACTAAGACTGTAGAGAGTATTGAGTTGATGCATTTTTTTAATATAATGAGGTCCTGCTCTGCGTGAAATCTGAATGTGCTTGTTTTTTTAAACATATCTGCAATCCTTTATACAGCTTGTCCCGTCTGACCACCCCGTGCTCAATAAATTGTCTAACTGCTTTATTTTCCCAACGTGACTTGTTGAGAAATAAGCTGCGAACACAATGACATGCAGTGTTAGGTTTACTCACAAGCACTGTCAGTTCCTCACACTCATCTAAAAGTGTGACAACTTATTTTTAAAGCAACTCCTGTTTCCGTTGGAAGTGTGACTTTTGCTTATTGATAGCACATTTTTCACCACCGTTAACAGTTAAGATGAGGCTGACAGGTGTAAGAATAAGTTATTGATGATTCAGCATCATGGCCTGTTCTGGTCTAATGAGAAAGCATTTGCTCATGTTCGAAATCTGACACAAGTAGGTCATTTTGGAACAGGCTAGCTTGAAAAAAGAAAAGCACTCAAGACTAAACCATAAAACAGTCTCTATCATTATTTAACATTTCACAAGGAAAATAACGTCCTAGCTATTTCGCAGATATAAACAACATAACTCAGATACTGGCCGTTTCCCCCCATTTGCACAAGATCATGTTGCCAGGCAGAATTTGTGCTCCCCTTTGCCAAAGAAAATAAACATACTATACTTCACCAAAGTCACAGACAATACTGATTCTTTTGCAAGTGGAAGTGCTGCTTTCAAGAGTGAAAATACAAGCAGTGCTGACTTAATAGTGGCTTACATGTGCTTCACAGTTCACATACGCTTCTTATGACGAATTTCTCATCGATTCCACAATCAAATCACTATTCTGATAGATCAAAAATATAAGAGTAATTTTCCAACTGACATGAATGGAAATACCATAAATCCTTTCCAACCCCCCACCCCAAAACACAGAACAACTGCACAATATAAATTTTTGAGATAGTAGCTATAGCTCAGCCCATTTTTTTGTCTTGAGTTGCAAGCAAACACAAAAAGTGCAATAACACATGTAGATAGACAATATGACAATACTCACAAGCATATATTCTTTGTCTTCTACGAAAAATGACTAATATTTCTGCAGCTTCCTGAGCCACTTAGTTGTGAACATCTTCAAGTACCGTATTTATTCTGTCTGTATTATTACGGCACCCGCATGGCCAAGGCACACAACCCGTTGTTAAAGCATTAGTGCTATTCTTTTTCCCAAAATTTTTTTCAAAGGTTTTTGTTGGTGTTTTGGCGCGGCTACAATGGATTGATGGCCTTTTCTAATGAGGAAGATGATTTGCGACGCAATTGCTTTTAGTTGGAAGAGTGATCAAGAACAAATTCAAATTGTAAATGAAGGCACCAGTGTTCTCAAAAAATGCTCTCTAACAGATACGAGTTGATTTATGTAGAATGAAGCAAAAGTAACAAGCTTAAAGTCTAAATAAAATGAATGGTCATTGGTCGACTATGGCTTGTGAGAGTCTATTGTTGAATGACAAAGAGCTGAGTAAGGGGCAGAAAACAGTGAAAGAGCAGTAAAAAATAGAGTTATTCGGAAAGGTGATGTTTTTAGCATGAGTGTGAAACTCCAGCACACAGGATTGGAATGTAATGGAGAAGAAGCGGAGTACAAAGCTGCACTGATGACTGAATCACCCTGTCACTCTTCTTTTGAATCTAAGGATCATTCCAGATCCTCACACCAGCAGCCACACCCTCAATGTGGTGGGCTTCAGCAGACAGGGACTTGACCCGACTTCCTGACAGCACCAGACCACCCATTTAACTGAACACAGTCAACATCAATATTAGCGTTAGCAAGGCTTATTTGTCTTGCTCATATGTTTGAACAAAGTAATGAAATCTGGGTCAGACGCTCAGTATTTTAAAAAAAAACTAGGCAAGAAAGGCAATTGCCTCTGTCCCAAGCCAAGGGGGGGGGGGG
>NW_017805277.1:123452-215952 GCF_001891065.2 Hippocampus comes
GGCAAGTGAGATGGCTGATATTTGTCCTTGCCAGTGACACAACTGGAACCCCATCAACGGCCAGCCACAGTGGGGCCCCCCTTCTAACAAGTTTGTTTATTGAAGGCAGGCTTTGCTGATGATAATTATTTAATTAAAGATATCTTTACTTATAACCATACTGCTTTTTATTTTGGGAGGCCTCTACCTCTATGGTCCTTCTTGGCGTCTAGAAACGCCCCAAAATGGCTTGAATGTACTTGATAAGTGACCTTTTGGCTGGTAGCGGCCGTCTCAATGACTAAGAGGAAGCCGTGCCTCACATGCTCACACATGTTGAGTGAGTGCCTCCTGCGTGAACAGCTGACCCTCCTTCGGGGACCATGGAGCTGTTAATGCATTTACATTGTGCTCATGACAAATGAGGAATGACGCTGTGTATGTCGGGACCAGTCATCCACACGTGGTCAAAAACAACCGTCACGTGTCAAAATCCCAGAATTTGTGTCGATTGTTTTGGTGAATTATGCATTGAGCATTTGGGCTCTTAATTCTAGCTGTGCATTTGTGATGTCAGTGCTCCTCTTGTTGGAAACTATTGGAATTGCACTTCTGCGACTCTTCGCTGTGAAGGAAATAACGTGTACGACTAAAAAACGTTTGTCAGCAATGTATCATATCTGTTCATGAATGGTGCATGTTGGAAATTATTTTAGTTATCATTTTAGCATTTCTGCCGTACAGCTGAGGAGTTTGGGGTTCAAATCTCAATCACTTTTCAGGGTACTCAAACATGCTTTTACATCGGTTTTAATCAATGTTTCCCAACATTTATTGAACTCCTGTATATTAAAATCTCACTTTTGGTATATCATAAACACACGACTGTAGCTGAATAATTGCCAAGATAATTTTTGTCTCACAAAGTGCATGCCAGTGTATAATTGTACTATTGTAAATGGCTCAGGCTGTTTCGCGTTTTGTGGTTTGCTATCTCTTGAAATGTTGTCGTTTATGACACAAACAAACCAAAACAGTTCACATACGTATTAAAAATACTTTTATAAAAGCATCATTGGTAGAGCTAGCTGTATACTGGGAGACTGCAGCCAACACAAGTTTTCAGTTAGCAATTAAAACAAAGTTGATTTGATTGACCGATTCAGAATATACGAAGGTGAATAATTCAGTCAATCAATGCATGGAGAAGAGAGGTACCAAAATAGGCTTTATTTAAGAACATTGGCAAAACATGTTTTTTTTTTTGCATATAAACCCTTTAAAAACAAGGAGAAACAATTTTGGAGAATTTCACAGATTGTACAAAATCTCAACGAGAAGAAACAAAGAAATCATGTTGAGTGATTTTTACCCCTCATTTGCATGGTTATTTGCAGCCGCCGCAACAGCAAAGGGAGGAAGAGTGCGGCCATTCGGCGGTCACGTAAACATCAGCGCATCTCTCTCTCTCAACACAAGTACTGTAGTTGCTTTCTCTCGGCTCACGTCGACACTGCTGCACCACAGTGTGACTGACCACCACTATTGTTCAACCTGGCTAACTTGCATTTTCCTTAAACAAAGCCAAGAAGAAGAAAAAGTAAAACGAGCCCCTGCACAAGCACTATTAATTAACTGCATTTTACAAAAAAAAATTTAAAAAGAGGATGATAGTGTTATTACAAGTTTTATTTTGTTTGGCAAAGACGAGACACTGTGCAGTTTGTACACAACATCACAATGTGCTGACTTTCGAGTGGTTGTGTAACCTGTTACGCTTATTTTCCCGTGTCACAGTCCCACAACTTTTTTCTAATCCTACAATAGTAAACTTGAGCGCGACCCCAAGTTAACTTGAAAGGGATTTGCATTCAGATCCAGTACCACCATTAGGAAAAAGTCCTTGTGAGTATCTGACAAATTGTAATTTTCCTGAGATATCTCAATAAGCTCCAAACATAAAGCGTTGGCAGATATGAGCAGGCACAACTTTCATCATCAGCACCAGGCCACAACAAGACAAACCAGTACGGGCGCCCTGATCCGATATTGTTATCGCATATTGGTCCAATATCAGCCCAAAAAAAACAGTATCGGATTATATGGGACGCCCCAAGATACCAGCGGACCAAATAAGAACAGGAAGCTCTTCCGCTGCAACGTGGTTTGAGTTCTCATGAGTATTTTCAAGTCGATTTTCTTTTAGCAGCTGGCAAACGCCACAGTGCACTGTTTGACCCACACCCAAGAAATGCCCAACTAGACATTAAAGGAATTAAGAAATGACTCATCTGCCACTGACTGAACATCCCTCACAGAGAAAAAACAAACAAACAAATGGCCTCTTGTTTCTAATTTGTGTCACTTGCTGCATTCCAGTCTAGATAGGTCATGTCAACAATCATCATCTTTGCATACAAGGTTAGCCAGAAGCATTTAAAATAAAGTTAAACAAGCAAATTAGAGCGACTCCTTGCTGTCACCTTACAGGCAGATAAGCTTTCAGCAGGCTTTTCATTCTTATGCTGACTCCCCCCTCCCCCCAAAAAAGAAAAAAAAAATACAATTCCCTTTCATTACCTTCTTCCTTCTGCTTTTGAATCATCTCAAATCCTCCCAATCTCTCTTTGCTGTTTTAAGACTCAATGCAAATGGCACTTTTAAGATTTCAGCAAGTCCTGCTCGGGTGCCTAGGGGTGACTGTTTTCGGCTTTGAGTGGGCCGAGGTTTCCGTCCACAAACATGTTGGGGATGTCCTGACCGAAGTAGATCTTGCTATTGGTCGCTATGGCCTGGTACTTCATCAGCTCCAGGTACTCAGGGGTTAACTTCAGCTGCAAGACCGAGCATATGTGATTGTTAAGCCACATAACCAGAATTTCACTCGTGTACAAAGTTCAACTTGTGCTGACTGAAACATTGAAACCAGTGATGAATTCAACTAGAGCACACAACACAAAGAGGAACCGTGATAATCATGTGTTTCAATTATCTTATTGTACCATCATTAATGTCTTAAGACGGGCAGCACGTTGGACAACTATGTGTGTGTGTGTGTGTGTGTGTGTGTGTGTGTGTGTGTGTGTGTATACAATGACTTGTACCTGGTTTGCTTCAGCAAACTTGGCAGCTGTGTAGTATTCCGCATCTGCCTTAGCCTTTTCCCTGGCCAGAAAGGCGGCATCTGAATGAGACACATGACACGACAAGACACAGAAATATACTAAATATGCATCTCAAGAGAAGAACAACAAGTATTGTATGTGATGAAGCAAAGCAGCTGACCCTCGATTTCGGAGATCCTCTTCTCTGTCTCTTTCTCCATCACTTTCTGCTGAAACTGGATCTCGGCTACCTGAGCGACTTTTTGAGCTTCTACACACAACAAAGAAAAAACACAGCAGGCGGGTTTTGTGGTGAGCAGAATTGGAGAGTGTGCAAATTAAACCACCAGCAAAGAAACCCCAAACCGCATTTACCGATAATGGCTTTCTTCCTCTCAGTCTCCGCCTCCTTTTCCACCACCTTCTGGGTCTGAGCAGTAATTAGGAGACGGGTCTTCTCTGCTTCCCTACGCACGCACATAGATAAAAGAGAAATCGACAGATACTTCACATTTGTCGTCATGCTCTTGAACTTACTTGGTGGGTCATTGGTCGAGAAATGAATGATACAGAGCGACTTGAGGTCACACTCACATGAGTTCAAAGTTCCTCCTGATAGACTCTGGGATCTTTGGCTTGGTTACACGGACAGCCTGCATCCGGTTGAGTTTGAGTGGGAAGAAAGAAAAAGGCCTTTGAAACCGCCGCACATTAATTTTGTACATAATGTGGTAACTTAGAATTGTCACGTTAAAGGTTTAAGATCAGTATGAGGGACTAATATGGATCATGGACAAGTCTGATGGCACCTAATGTCACTAATGACCATCATGTTCAGAAAAAAAGAACCAGTGCTCTCGTGCTAGTCAGAGGAGACTTGAATCACATTCCTTTCTCTCATTAACAAATGTCGCTTCTGTGTTTTATGTGTCATTGCAGCTGCATTTTTTTTAAGTGCTCTATAAATAAAACTGAACAGAGTTTTTGCATGAGCGCAGTAACAAAACAACAGGTCTTCAAATGGTATTTAACTGTAACAGCCAACTGGCCAAATGACATTTGTACAAAAGGTACCTGTATGGTAAGTCCAGGGGCCATCACATTCAGATCTTTCTGCAAGGCAGTCTTCAGGTTTTCATCAATGATATCTATACAAGAAAAACACCACATTTTTTTATAAATTGCACATGACACGATAGCTCCCCGGTGATTTCAACATCCACGTAGGGACGAACCAAAGAGCTCTATGTAGACTTCCTGTAGTGTGTGCACACTGCAAAACTGGTTTAATTCATGGTGAATCTTGTTGAAAATGAGAGTTTTGTCATAGTCGGCCGTGTAGTTCCTCACTATGTCCACCACTAGAAACACAGCAGGAAGACAAATAATCAAACTATTGTGACGCCGGGCGGCGGACAACAGTTGCATGTGAAAAGAAAGGGAACTATTGCAATTGATTTTGAACATTTTGTACCTGCTGAGGAGACCAGCATGTTGACAACCTCGATTCTGTCAAAATAGATCATCACCCCGCCGCTGTCAAGGAGATACAAAATGTGTCAATATCTCTGAACAACAAAACGAGGACTGAGGTCACTTTGACAAGCAAACACATTATTGAAATACTTTTTATTTTATTCTCATACTTCTATCTATTCTAGCTATTCTTTTTTTTTTTTTTTTTAGACACATACAAGTTATGGAGGAAAAAGATGCAAAATAATAAAAATTCTGTCCTTTTGTACCTTGTTCCACAAGGTACATTCTTGATTTCATCAGTCTGAAGGGTAGTCTGAAACACACAAAAATGACAATTGCAGCTTAGATAACACAACAATTACAATATTTTTTTTTCCATTTTATGTTTAATGTAACATTAAGATGAGGAGACAACTTTTTGAACACGCAATTTATAGGTTCCTGTTACGTTTGTGTGTGTTGAAACGCAATGTTAACTCGAACTTCCTCGTTCTTGTGAAAATGATGCCAGAAGAGATTACCTGGACTGATCTGTAGGTGGTAATGAAAGGCAGCATGATATGATATCCGGGGCCATTGGGACTCGTCAGCAAAGCCCCACCCCTAAGAAGAGATTTAAAAAAAAAAAGAAAGAGACTTCTGGACTGATTTCGTAATAGCTGATTATCTGCTGATTACAGTGCAGGAGGATGGAGAAAGGGAAACAACCTGCAGGGCACAAAGTTATTAGCAAGTAAGGTCACACTGAATGTCTTACAATAGAAACTTTTCATCAGAACTTAATCCTATCTGTGACAGCAGTTTCTTTCCAAATAAATTTTTCGATTCGACTTCAACTACCATCATAAAACCTTTTTTTACTTGATTAAGTTTTAGGAAACATTTTATTTACCACTCAACTGTTGTATAAGTACCAAGAGAAAAATCAACCACCAACTTATGAAACTTAAACAAAGAAAAAACACTCACCAGCTCAAGACACCTGACTTACATGGAACAGAATGGCAAAAGGGAATAGTTTGTTGGCAAGCGATTCTGGCCAGCTCTGCGCTAACAACATTAGCATCTGCTTCGTAAAATCATTTCATAAGGGTGTAACCCACCTTCTCCCCACGGTCCGATAGGCTAAAGTCCAGTTTCCAGTCACCCTAATAGGGGCTAGTTCTTTACAAAAAGGATGGACAGGTAACATAAACTTTTTTTTTTTTAATTAAACCGCTGCCTGGTTTTTCTACTTTGGGCTTACTACTCTGCTGTATTTTATGTTTGATTCGGATCTAAAGATTCAGTGTTAACAATACCTGTAGTAGACAGCAAGGTGGCCTTCCTCTATTTTGTGAATGGAGGAATGTAGCAGGACAGCCGTCACCCCTGCTATTGCTGCAAACACAGCCCCGACATGCGGCATCATCCTCACTGGCTCTCACCTGCAGACAGACGTCCATTATTTAAACATTCTAAAATGTTTAAATAGGTATAGTAAACAGCATGGAGTTACTTTTCTGCCTTTTTATCGCAAGCAATTAAAACAAGTGCAGCCAAACAGGATTGATGTGAAATAAAAGTTATTTTGAATAATTTACCAAATGACATGAGCAAAATAAAATTGGCTGTTCATGTTTTTATTGCATCGACTGTAGTCCGTGTCTTTGCTTTCAACCTACTTGTTGGTCGTGCATATCAGTGTTTGATGGTTCGGCGCTATAATGTAATTGGTGATCCAATTCATCTTATGATGTATTTTTCATTGGCCATTTAGGTTGTCAACTGCAGTGATTCCCAATCCTGGTAGTATGCCAGGAGAGATCATCAGGTGTTAAGAGAGATCATTAGTTCACTTAATTGGTCCAAAATGTACAATTTTGGCTCTTTCTCTGTCTTTACCTCAATTCCTGCAAGTGTTTCAGCTTTAGTGTTCAGCTAAAAATACCTAAATTTCACATTGTGCGAGTACATTTTGCGGAGATTTTTCTAATGTCAACTGTGGCTTGGCTCAATAAATGTTGTGAAATGCTGATCTACTGCATGTCATTGATTTCTGTTGCACTGCATTTTATTTATGTACCGCGTGCTCTTATTTTGTTTTGCCTTTTGGGCATTCACTACAATGTTTCACACGTATGAAATAAGATGACACATCTCAAGGGGTTTATCCAAATGGAAAAAGGCACTAAATGTCACGCATTCCACATTATGTAACAACCCCATTGTTTCATGGTTCAGGGGTAACATCCAGCTATCCACATCAAATAGGAAAAAAAAGGCTCATTACATTTCAATAATTATAAATCAATTGTCTCGTTATTTGGGACTGCAGGTTGCACTAATTCCGTCGTTACAACAGTTTGATTTTTTTAAAATGCAAATAAATACACCCATATTAGTCATGACCACATCCACAGAATCCTTTCAATTTAAATACGTGAACCGCAACGTTGGAACATCCACACAACTGTCGCGACGGTTCATTTTACAGTGACAGGTGACAATTACTATGCAGCTAACAGGCATTAGCACACAGTTCGGCATGAAGACAGAATGAGTTCCGCTGAACTATCATCAACCAAAAGCATTCTTGTGACAATGAAGACACACTTAAAACGCAACAGACGCATAGCTGACAGCCAGACGACGTTTAATAGCCACAGTTAGCCGTGTAGCTATGGTTTACTACCGTGGGGGGGGGGGCGGATTGATAACGTCCGCTAGCCATATAGCGAGTCGTAACCCTGTTTTGGACGAAACCACCCTAAAACGCGTAACAAAGTGCGAATGCCGAGTTGAATAATAAGTTGTAGTAAAATGAAATTACCACTATCGCGAACAATCACCTCTTCTGGTGTGCATTCAAGGGCTCAACCGCCTCCCACAGATTTGGTTTTACTCGTTACAGTGCTGCATTCACGAACTATCGGAATTGTCAATAGCATCGATAAGGGAAAAGTCGTTCTCATACTTTTTACACCAAATTAACACCTAAAAATTGTCGCTATCATGGTATCACCATCACGGCAAACTTTCAAAAGCAGTACTTCAGAAGGCCAACATACTAATCGAAAGTGGAACATAAGTTTTATAAACATCGATAACATTAAAATGTATTTTACATGAAATAAATAATATTTGTACCTCAATAAACAAATATACGCAGAAAGAGAGAGACCACGTACCACACCTCATGTAATACAAGGGGCGGGGTGCCCATCAGGTATTTCGGGAAAATATGTTAATTTTTCCATCGACCGCGCCCTGTCGAAGATTATCTAGATTACCTTAGCCAACGTTTGTTTCGGGGAATGACGGCCCGTCGACCACAATTTCTCAACGCATGACAGATTAAGAGACAGACAACCGCATGTTAGATTCAGTGAAGACTCGAAACTGTCCATATTGGTTTTGAATATGATTGATGGATTTTATTCCAATGACATTATGTCCTGAAGTGCAGAAAATACATTTATTTCAAAATTTTAAAAATCAAGAAATATTTAAGATCATACATATCGAAGTGCTTTCCTAATCGTAACTGTAAATTCTGCGTAGAATACGCTGTGCAAGTGGATTTGGCACACAAAGCCTTTGAAGATATCGTTATATCACTTTCTTTGCAACACTTCACTCTGCTCAGTTTCACTATATAAATAAGATTTATCTTACAGGATGTGACACACAAACAAAAAACATAATTATAGCTCATATCATTGCTTTCAGACTTTAACATAAAGTCTGTGTTCAATACAGCATTCTGTGTAAGGACAAGATACCAAAAAAATAAAATAAAATCCTGGCAGCATACATGTTGTAAGGCACCGCTTATGTATGTTTGACTCATTGAGGTTTTGGTTGGCTACTCGAAGCCTTTTGGTTGGGTTTTGCTGCGCCACTTGGGATCCAACTCCAGTCTTGATCCTGAAGAGAGAACAACAAGACTAAATATGTCATTATGAGACAGGAAATGAATTGCTGCAATCTTGTTTGGAGAGTGGGAATTTTTCCATTGTGAGACTATTAAAGGTTTTCTTATCTTATCTTAAATTGGGGAAGTTGTTCCTTATAAATGATACATGATTCAAATCTTTTCACTAACGTTATATTTTAACACAGATGTGCAGGGTTTCGTAAATGGAGGACTTTAAAAGGTTTACTTATCTCAAAGCAGCTAAAATGCAGTGAACCGTGGGGTAAATGACACTTGAGTTTACTGAACTTAAATGAGAGAATTACAGGGGAAAACACGCCACCACGTGGCAGAAATGTGCACATTTCATTATTTATGATTTTATTTTATTTTTTTACATGCAGTGATTCCCAACCTGGGTGCTGTGGCACATTTGTGTGCCATGAGAGATCATCCGGGGTGCTGCGAGAAACTGATCCATTTCCACAAAATTTGTCCAATTGGTTCTTGGTTACAATGTCATTTTGCATTCCGGCAGTGGCCACATCAAGAACATGGAAAGGGTTGATAGTTCTACACCGTATTTGCATTCCATGTGATGCATTAGCAACTTATCAACAAAGTATCCATATTTACAAGCCACTCAAAAAAATACGCTGTCGCTGAAGGCGCATGGGCGGTGAGGTACTGGGGAAACATAGACGAAAGAGAATAACAGTGGTGATCACATTTGATTTAAATGTAATTATATTGAAAAATGTGTGCTGTGATTGAAATCATTCAGACACAGACACGGTTGATTTGTAACGTGTCAATGACGTGACACCTTTAATTGATGTATCTAAATGACGACATAGAGTAGTGTAAATCTCATTATACCAAAGCAGTGTCCCTCCTCGCTCCTCTTTTGTTCTCCTTGTCCTCAGTTAGAAGGAGCTCACGTAAACAGCGAGGATCACAAGACAGAGGATGTTGCAATTAAAAAAAAAAAAGATTTAGACACACACTTGCTCGACTCGTAACACTACTCTGAATAAATAATTTGACGGACTGCGCAGTGTCACGTGGGAGGACTTGCAATGCACGCAATAGGTTGGGTGTGCCTCTTGTGTTTGGACATTTCCAACAATAATCACCGGAAGAAACAAAAACAATCTGTATCACATACCGTTATACTTTGCTCCCTTTCCTGGCTGACATCCTGCAGCAAAGAAGTGAGCTTACTTAGATAATGCCAGTTTTCATCCAATAACTGAGAAACTGTTTCACTGAAAAAAAAAAAAAAACAGGATTGTTAATTTAACTTGAAAAAAATGTCTTGAGTTTGTACAAAATCATCATTTAGACTTATTTGGTAATACAAAGCTATCTAATCCAAACACATTACCTATCACTGGATGGCTGAACACAAATCTGTGAATCGCCCTGGGCCTTAAAACACAAACACACAAGGTTTCAACTACAGCATTACTAGTTCTCAGTCTTTCTTCAATCGCCTAAATATCATAGCTACTGACTATTATTTTTAGACACTTTGCTTATTACTATTACTCACACAGGCAATCTTAAGAAGGTACCAGAACTCTTTCTGCCGCTTTGTTTGCATCTGCATTACGGCTGCCTCTGCCGTTTTTATGCTCTCAACTGCCTTTTCCAGCTTTGGGAACAAATCAACGATGCGCTGCTTGCACACCAGAATTGTACTGCCAAGTGAGACACGTGTGGATTAAGTAGAATGATCAAACATTCGTGGTGCACTTTGCTTGGTTGTTCGTGAATGAATTACCTCAGGTGAGTGTACAAATCTTTCAGCACTCGATCTTGGTTCTGAACCATTTGTAGTATGGCCTTGACCATGCTCGAGCTGTCACTGTAACCATGTGGTGGGTCGGGGCCTGTACAAACAAACAAATATACTTTATTTTCACAAATAGTGGCTGAAGGCGGCATTTATTCATTCACCTTTCTAAACGATTACAGAGAATTAAGGGAAACACTCCTTAATTACAGTCGATGTCTAAATGTATACACATAATTATAATAATAAATGTGAAGATCTTCACTGACTTTTGCATTTCGCTTTTAGTTGCTTGTAGAGTTCGATAGCTTTTCCCTCACTGTGGAAAAGTACATGAAGTTAATGTGCATGGCACAGCACTGATATGATTGTTACATTATGCCAAATATACTGACAGCTGTTCCATTAAGTCTCCTTGTCTCCTCAAAAATGGACTACGCTGCAATTCCACAATTTCAGAATAAAGCGCAACTATCTCTTCATCCAGATATCCCACATCAGCGACCTGCAGCAGAAAATATTTGTTAAATGTGTGAAGTCTCAAACGGAAGTACAGAGTGTCTGCAATTATGACATTTTGTCCTATACCTTTGTAAAGCCATCGGCCATTGCTTCGTTTTCATGCCACGTCCTGAGCATCTTCTCTGAAGCTTCGCGGAAATATATAAAAGCAGACCATTTGTTTAGGTAATAATTTTAAAGACAGTGAATATAAAAAAAGTCTAAACACCCTTATTCAAGGTCGAGCTTTTTGTGATATGAAACAGTGCACATGCTCTTTTAACTTCGATGTTGCTGCTTTAAAAATGAAGCAATCAATTCCAATTCATGTTAAGTCAGGACACAACTGCCACCACTATTTAACGTGGCTCATATTAATCCCAAATTAAATTCAGCCATTCTAATAGACTTACAGTCACCTTTTTATTTGTACTTTCTAGCAGAAGTCTGAAGGGTTTGTGCTATCACCAACTGTTCATAATTACACTTCCAGATGAATTAAAAAAACTCCCCAAAATCCTAAAGATGCCACCACCATTCTTCACTGTAGGGATGGTGTTCTTTTGGTGATGAACAGCATTGTGTTTGCGTTAGATATATCTTTTGGAATTATGCTAATTTTTTTAAAAATCACAAAAACCTGGCATTTGTACACAGGTGTGTAGACTTTCTCGATCAACCGTATGAACACGGATCGATGCATGAATGGAATAGGACCAAAGGAGAGACACTCACAGATGCCTGTGTGTCTCTGCTTGGTGTATTGCTCCAAGTCATGCTGGATGCTGGTTTTGAAGAAAGCCAGCTTGGCTTGCAGCTGCTGCGACTGGGAGAAGAGTAGGTTCTTGTAGCGTGTTAAGTTGGTGTTGTAACGCAGCAGACTCAGCCTACGCACAAACAAAGGAATGTGTTTTAGGGGCAGGTACAGCTCCAGGGTGCCCTTTCCTCCGCAAAATGAAATAAAGTACATACAGAGGGATCGCTGTTAGTTTCACAAAATATTTCACGCATGATATCATACAAAATCGGAGCAAACCTCAGTGAATATCAGTCTGGGGTTACATTTTGGGTTTTTTTTTAACTTTTTTTTTTTGCAATAATTTTTTTTCTAAAAGGGCACTCTCATTCAAAGCAGTAACACTGGCAATGATAACAATGGTTAGGTTATTTTTAGACTTTTATACCAATAAAACTAAGCGAGAGGCATGAGCCACACCTTTGCACTTAAATTGCCAAGGTAAGACTATGCAAATAACATAACTCCCCGACCAGACCGTGTCAGTTCTCCGCCCCTGTGCCACCGGTGAAAAATGTCAGAGGTGGGGGAATTTCACTTTCAAAGTTTCCGAGCGCCATCAGCTGTTTTTGGAAAAAAACAGCGACTTAAAAATGATCCGTGAAGTCAGTAAAGGTTTTAAGATGGTGACAGCTTGACTCTGGAACAGATTCCTGTTCTTCCTATTTATTAATTGTTGTTGCCCCAACTGTTTACCACGATTCTGAAGGAGCAATCAAGGTGCAATTCCATAAATTGACTTACATAGCAGCCCTTTGTCCCTGGTACAGGCGAGTGTAGTCCTCTTTTAATCCACAAATGTAGCTGACCGCTTCCCCCCATACCTTCCTCAATGCAGCCAGCGGGAGCTGTGTCTTCGTCTCTCTGACTACGAAAACAAATATGTGTTCCCAGCACTTCAAAATGACTTATTTTTGATGGGAGTCAAGCCCTACATGAGCACATTCAATAATTTAATTTGAATTGAAGAAAGAGGCAAGAGGAAGATTTGGATCCTATTTTAAAGAGAAAAGTCTTACCTATAAAGTTGACACTGTCAGGCAGGGGTCTGGCAGTCAGGGGTCCTGAGTACTTAGATAGGCTCTTATCAAAAAGAAAGACGATAAAGGTGTCCCAGCCTCTCTGATAGAACACAACAACAAATATTAAGGCACACACTGCAGAGGTATTGCTTAGATATTGTCACCAGTTAGGAAAGAGTGGCTGCCAGAAAATCATTAAATGCAAATTAACTTCTGCGAAGGCGTCACGTACCAAACCATCTGGCAGACAGTGCGCAGGAGGTCTGCGCGGGTCGAGGGAGATTCCCGTCTCTAACAGTAGCTCTTGATTCAGAGGGGAGATGTGTGTTTGTGTGTGTGTCTCCAGACGAAGCTGCAAGGAGTGTAAGCTCTCTTCGGCCTCCAGGGTCAAAGAGTGCAGCTGAGCTGATGTCATATCCAAAACATGGATCACCTAAACACCAAATCTGGGAATTATTATTGTTATAAAGGCAAATTTATAACATCAAGATTGAGCAGGTGAATTTAAAGGTCGTTGCCGATGAATGTATAGGTAGCGCAGGAATCGATGTATAACTAAAAACATAAAAGTATGTGATAAATAGAGTGAAGCTGTACTTATTATTGACCTTCATGTTGAGAATATTCTGGAGAGTTCTGTAACAGTTTGCCTTATTCGTAACCGGATCCAACCCTCCGCCACGTGCTGCCGGGTCCCACAGTAACAACATCTGCAGCAAATTCTCGACTGGCGCCAGCAACGGCCTTAACACAAACACGTGCAAATATTTGAAATTAGCATCACATGAGGTAGTTGATTTACAGTGTAATCATTGTCGCTTATGTCTCTACCTGCTGAGGTTATTGGGATATGGAAGATGTGCTGAAAATCGAACTTCTCCATTCATGTCCTCCACTGCCATGATGTCTTTGGCACCTTTATTCTTAACTTGGCTTGTCCTATTACAAAGGCACAAATATTACACACACACACCAAACATTGTAAACATTCATCATGAGGTGTTTCGAGCTGAGGTCTTTCGCCATTTACAAAGTCACATTCAAACACTATTCTAGCACAGTCTAGATCAATTTTGACGACCGTTCATTATCGCACAAGAGGAAAAGAGTTTAGATTTGACAAGCACATTTTAGTTACATTCTAAAACTACTGACAACACAACTCCCAAACTCCACCAGAGAGAGAGAGAGAGAGAGAGAGAGAGAGAGAGAGAGAGAGAGAGAGAGAGAGAGAGAGAGAGAGAGAGAGAGAGAGAGAGAGAGAGAGAGAAAGAGAGTATAATTACAAAGCATTTGTCAAACTTACCACTGTACGGGCTGCATATGGTGTAGAAACGGGCGAAAGCCACAGGTGCACTCAAAAATCACTGTTCCGAAACTCCAATAGTCCACAGTTACCGTGTAAGGTTTACTCTCAAACAGCTCTGGAGCCTGGAATACATGACATAGCACTTTACGAAAGGTTTTGATTTAAAAAGAAAAAAAAATGTTACACAGCATAGTATCATACAATTTTTGCACTCACAAGATATTGGAGAGTTCCGACGAATGACGTACAGACACTGCCTTGGTCAAGATCTTTTGCGTAACCAAGATCTATAATTTTATGGACAAGCTGGAGGAAAATGAAAGTGAGAAATTGTAGTGTCCCAGTATAATACTATTAATTAGAAGATTACAGGGGGCACTTTGTAAACATGCAAGATTGTGGTTTACCTTGCCACTGATTTCTTGTAGAACTATATTCTCTGGCTTTAAGTCTCTGTGTATAATCTTATTTTCATGAAGGTACTCGATACCACATCCTGTCAAAAAAATTAAAACGTATGATACTGCGTCATCACATGAGGGCTTTTACAGCAAAAAAAAATAAAAAAATAAAAAAATGTCTTACCAATGTCACGGAGCAGGGCGAGCACTTCACTCTCCTTCAAACCACAACAATTTTCTGGTTTACTGAGAACCTAAACATATTTTAAGGAAATATACATATGCAGTGACAATTCAACGCTTAAAACCTTGATTAAAACACTTTATAACAGTTGATAAATACTTTGCGTAAGTCTCCTCCAGAGCAGTACTCCATAGCTAGCAGCGGAAGGTCATTCCGAGCAATCAAGCTCAATTCTTCTGGAACTTCACTGGCCTGAACAACATTCACGTGGTTCAACCTGAAGTGGATGAATACCACAGTCAAAATCAAGGTTTTTTCGTGCCGTACCGCAGTTGATTATCTGTATTCACTTCTTCATGATTTGGATCTCTCTGCCCCAGCGTTCCTTGTTCTTGGAGCTCAGTTCAAGACGGCAGATTTTCACAGCTAACTTCTCCCCCGACTTCTGCTCAACACATAAAAATAATAACATATCACTGACATGATCAGTGTGCTCAGATGAATAAATCTAATTAATTTTTAATCATAACACATGGTGGTTCCTTGAGATACAAATTTAATTTGTTCAGTGACCAATTGTAGGTTGAGTCACTTGTATCTCAAGGCACCACTGTATTATTACATGTAAGTTAAGCAAAATTGTTATTTCTGAAGTGTACATTGACCTGGTAGCCATTTAGGTACATTAATCAGTACCAAAATACTGCAGTAGCTCCCGGTTTCCAAAGTTTATGCGGCTAGGAAAACTGTAAGAATGATGGAATAATGGCTGGAATTCTGCCCAACTTCTCATCTCCCACAGCAACTTTACACCATCTCAGGTCAGGGTGTTTGTGATGCTCATTCATATTCTGTTGTGAAGTGCAACGTGGATCAGAGGACTTACATGATTCTGGTACAGGTAGACGTGCCCGAAGCCTCCCATCCCGAGTCTCTCCTTCATTTCCCACGGTCCACACAGCTGGTTCTGTTTGATTGAAACCCGCTCCATTGTCACCAGCTCTAGACACAGTAATTGTGCGTTGCAGGGTTAATCGTTTACAATTTTGACATGAGACAAATACTGTTTACAAGAAAAACAATAGCACCCTAATACTGTTGCACATTCTTTCAACAATGAAGTCACTAACTTGTTGGTGTCTAAAGTGTTTTGGGTGAGAATGATTTTTTTTTTACATTATGTATTTTGCTAGGCGCAGCTAAAACATACACTTATAAGCAAGTAGATACTACAAAACTGACTGCCAGTAAGCAAGAAGATAACATTATCTGTAGAAAGACTCCAACTCGCAAATACGGTACAAATTTGCTTACCTATCTAAGACGTCAGCTCAGGTTATGCCATGGTTTAATAGCTAAACAACGTTTTAACCGCGAACAAGTTATCAGCCTTCCAAGTTAGCTAACTATTAATGACGGTCCTTTAATGCCACTGTTTACGACTTAAAGTACCAAAACCGTCAGCTTCCCCAGGCGCTTGTCACTGGAGATATTTGTGGTTTATTTATTCTGTCGGTGAGGGTAAATGGATCCGAAATTGCGTTCCAAACAAAGTGAAAGTATGTCAACGCTGAAGAACATCTGCGCATGCGTGAGAAGGTCGCCTCAGAAGAAGGAGAAATTGAGGTTCGTCGTTGTAGCCTACAACGAGTTACTTACTTTGCTTGGATTAACTTTTTTATGCAAAAATGTCTTGCAGCCAATTTCCTTTTGTCATTGTTACCACCCCTGCTCCATGAATAGTCTCATTCAAACGGGTAAGGTTTTATATTTGGTCTGCAGATGGCGGCATATACTCACGTTAGTTACTTTATTTTGTTGGTGTATCTTTTGATTGACTTTAAACGCTTATTTTAAAGGACGCATCCATCCATCCATCCATCCATCCATATTCTGTACTGCATGGTACAGTATCATGGTGTACTTTACACACTCTATTCTTGTCTTGCTGAAATCATCAGTTTGGGAGGGTTTTGTGCCCTTTAAGAAAACTCTGAGATGCTACAAGATAGTGCCCAAGCCTCGTCGACAAACGAAACTAGTACCGAAGATCTAATGGAGTATTTTATGTAAAGGTTATACATTTTGATGGAAAGACAAGCTTTGTTTTTCGGCATTAGCTTCAGTCTGAGTAGTTACAGTGCATGTACAGTACTGTCATTGCACATTTGTTTTCTTAAAGCAGGCTGTATCTTTCCAGCAAGTGTGTAACACTGGGATGGATACCGCCTGCATTTATCATTTCTCAATGTACAGTAGCTCTGCTTCCCTTTTGGTTTTGACCAAGTTAGGGGTTAGGGTGTGAGGGTTAGGGTTAAGGTTAGGGGTTAGGAGTTAGGGTTAAGGGGTTCAGGGGTTCGGGTTAAATTTGGGTTTGGGTTAAATTAGGGTTGCGGTTTAGGGGTTAAGGTTAGTGTGTTTGGGTTAAGGTTACGGGTTCGGATCAGGGTGTTAGGTTTAGGGTTGGGGGATAGGGTTAGGGTTGGTTCACGGGTTCGTTTTAGGGTTAGGGGTTAGTGTTAGGGTTAGGGTTTCATCTTAGCTATATCGCAAAGAGAGTCTGAGGCCTCCAGGATGAGTAACGTCATGTGTGATCACGCCAAGGAAGGAATCATCTTGCATTTTAAAACAAAACAATAGGTTTGAGTGCATGTGACCTTGAAAAGACTGCCTGGTATGGAACAACTGAAAACAATAAGTAAATGAATGTTTTCATTCATGTTCCTGTTTGTGTTTCCCGCTTCCTGTCTTGCCCATTATTTGACTGTAGTAAGTACTGTCGTCATCCCTAATAAAGTGGTGATCAGGAAAGCGGAAATGTGACTAATGAAGCCATCATGCATGAGGTAATGTATTGGAGGGGGATTTCAAAGACAACATTGTCCCTCCTGAATATGAAACAGCTATTCTACAAACTAAATTTGATTCTTTTTCATTATTACATGATTGCAATTGATTTCATTGTACAACACTGTAAGATTTGCCTCATACTTTATTCATGTGCAAACTGAGGATCGTTTTTGTCAGTTTGTATGTGTGCAAACCATTTTGGGCTTGTGTTAATGACAAACAATTTAATCAAAACATGTTTCTATACATAATGTGGCATCTAATCTCTACAATTCCAACTAGTGATTTATGGTGCACACCTTTAAATTAAGAATTCAGTATTTAAGGTCAGTGTTTTATCAAAAAATTGAATGTACAATAAAGTCACATTGTGTTGGTGCGCTCATCTTTACGAAAGCGTGAGTGTCTGTTTTATTACCAAGTTTGGATATACGTACAGTACTTCTTCTATTCGACAGTGCTGATGTCACACATTATGAGCAATTCTTTGGTAAAGCCAAATGTGATGGTCAGCTGTTTCGTCTGACTGCTGTTTCGTGGGCCTCGCATTAAACTCCTCCTCCCACCTTCCACATTTATAAATTGGAGGGATGCACGGTAGCTCAGGACTCAAACAGCAAGAAACAAGACACGTGGAGGAAAAAAAGGACTTGAGAAAAATCATCTTCATCGGGCTCTTTTACACTCTCTTGCAACAAAAAGGTTTGAATCTCCGATCAAATTTCCCAGTCGATTCTGTAGACATAGCAATTCTTATTCTATGTTATGCAATTCTTTTTCTATGAATTCGTATCATTTTATCTTATAAGAAAGTTAAGAGAAAGTACCGTTCTGACCGTGCAATCGTGTATGTTAATTACTATTACACTGATACTGTGTTCTTTTAAGAGAAAATATTTTGATATTGCAAGCTTGTCTGATACTGCAATAAATGAGCATATGCCACTGACAGAAATGTGTCTACTGTGTGACTGGCGCACTTTATCACCTTGTCTTCATCGTCTTTCCCTAATAATCACTTGTCTGTCCTCTTGTGTCCCTTCAGATAATCCCCTTTTAAAAGCATTCAGTGTTGATAGCTTGTTTTCCTTTTTTTTTGTCATACCCAGACCAAAATATCACAAAAGCAGAAGTAAAGATGA
Organism: Hippocampus comes; assembly: GCF_001891065.2. Classification (NCBI taxonomy): domain Eukaryota; kingdom Metazoa; phylum Chordata; class Actinopteri; order Syngnathiformes; family Syngnathidae; genus Hippocampus; species Hippocampus comes. The sequence goes on from NW_017805277.1 coordinate 141,916, forward strand.
ACTTCTTAGTCATCTTGTCTTTCATTGCTGTTGTCAGTATTGAAGTGGTAAGTACATTTCACATGCAATATTTCATTTTATTCTTGACAATTGAGCCTACTGGCCATTGCTTTTTTTGGTCTTTTTTTTTAATGCATCAGTGAATCTTTCTCTTTTTCAGGTATTTTCAAAGAGGTGGCTTAAGTGGAGACCACGCCAGACACGCTCACATCGAGGTGAGCTGACTGTTCTTCACTTGTGTGTGTATTTTGGTTTTATTATGTGTGGATTCATTGATTTTTTTTTTGTTTGTTTTTTTACTGTTTTCAAAGATGATGGTCCAGAGGGCTGTTGGTCAGGGGATGGCAGCAGTTACAGGGGAATTATTTCCACAACAACAAGTGGGCATCGTTGTCTTCACTGGAACAGGTTCAAAAACCCCTGGGGCACCTCATCTGGAATCGGGAACCATAGATACTGCAGGTAGGCATCAATTGATACCGACAGATCCCAGGCTTCAGCTGCTACACTATTAATGTACAGTGAAACTTTTAATTTCAAACACACTGAGATTCCAAACAAATTCCCGTTTGAAAACTGTGGTGATTTTTTTCCGAGTGCACATGATAGGCATCATGAGAATTTGATCACCTTGATACATTTTAACTTCCATAAAAGTAAGTCAATGAAAAAGAAGAACATTCATAATGCCCGTTAATATTAAGGCCATTTTAATAACAAAACTACAACTGTACAATCGGGGCTACTAAGAGTTAATCAAATCTGGCTTGCTGAACTGAGCTCTTGTGAGGTATGCTGCGGCCTTGCGCACTGAGTATTTTTCATTTTGCTTCTCACTATTAATGATGGCCTTCTGATGGATTAGACTGAGGAAGAAACCAAAGAAAAAGCAAATCTGTTTTAAGAGCCTAAGGACGCATAATTTTCTGGAATTCCAAATTAGTCAACCCTAGTTGTGTTTCTTATATTTCACGTTATGATGAGTTAAACGTTTGAGTATCAAGGACATGACTTACCTGTCATTTTAAACTTCTAGGAATCCTGACCAAAGCCCGAAGCCATGGTGTCGCGTCAAAAGAGGGAAGAGAGTCGTGAGGGAATTCTGTGATGTTCCCAAATGTAAGAGATTGAAATCATAAAACTTTGTTCTCAGTTTAATTTGCACTTTCTAAGGTTCTCATCTTCCCCTCCAGGTTCCACAACAGTAAAGCCTCCTGTTGCTGTGGATACAGGTAATCTACTAGGGCACCACCTTGTTACAATAACATCCCTTGATGACGCACCGGCACTGATGAGTCCCTTCCTGACCGTCATTGCAGAACTGACGTGTGGTGAGACATCTGAGCAGAGGATGCACAAAATTGTGGGCGGTTCATTCATAACGGCGCAGTCGCAGCCGTGGGTTGCGGCCATTTTTCATCAGCGCCGCAGGTTCTTGTGCGGCGGCTCGCTTATTGCGCCATGCTGGGTGCTCACCGCAGCGCATTGCTTCTCTGACGGGTGAGGCCAAACACAAATAATGCGTGTTCACTTCCTCTGCTGCAATTCTCATTTTGATAAAAGCACTGACTCATTTTGAACCATGTGCGTGTGCGTTGGGTTCAGGGAACGGACCAATCTCCAGCGTTTGTCTGTGTTCCTGGGAAAGAGTGCCATCAATGAAACGGATGAGGTCAACGAGCAGAAATTCACTGTGGAAAAAATGATCCTCCACCAAGCATACAATAAGGCCAACTACAACAATGACATAGGTGAGCACAAGCAAGGCTTTGTGTAAAAAGCTATCTGTGCACTTGATGAAGAGTTTATATTTTGTCTTTTCAGCGCTGTTGAAGATCAAAAGCAGCGATGGGCGATGTGCTGTGCGATCGGAATCTGTTCGCACGGTTTGTCTTCCTCCAGCTCACACTCAACTTCCTGTTGGTTTTCAGTGCGTTATCGCAGGATTTGGGAGGGAGAAATCCGGTAGGTACAATATCCAACAAACACTCTGTAGACAAAAATATTGGGGAAACCTGGTATGTTTTTCTACTACAGTAATGGTAAAACTATATACTATTGATACAGTATCCCCTGTGTAGCTATAACAGCGACAAATTCACAAGCTTTGGTCAATAGGAAAAGAGGTGTGGCCTAACAATTTTATTTACTTCATAAACAAACAAAACAAAAAAAAACAAACAAAAAAAAAAGAAAACACTGATAAGAGCTGTGTGCTGTGATTTCAAACAAAACAAAACAAAAAAACCAAACAAAAAAAAAAAAGAAAAGAAAACACTGATAAGAGCTGTGTGCTGTGATTATTCCCCGATGGCAGTAATACCTAATACCTGTAAATTTCCCCAGTGTGGGACAAATAAAGGGTATATCTACCTAAGACCAGCTGCACACATCCAGCCATATCTGGCTAAACTCTTATTTTAACTGAAATAATTTCCAAAACCCATACATTTCAGATTTTAGAAATTTAGCACTGATTCCCGTGTCAAACAAGAAGATGAATTCCACACCAACATCTGTGATACGGTGATTGTACAGTGGATGAACTGTGAAATAGTCAGGGACACTGTCGATAACAATTGAGCATTTCTAACAAGATTTTAACAGATGTGTTTTCTGCAGGGGCGCTGCATTACTCTCAGTACTTGAAGGAGGCCCGTGTGAATCTTCTCTCCCAGTCTCAATGTAAAAAAAATTCTGCGTATGCAAATCTGCTCACTGAAAACATGTTCTGTGCGGCGGAACCCAGTTGGAGCATGGACTCCTGCCAGGTGAGCAAGCTCGTCCATTCCATGAATTTCAGCACATTGCACGCTTAATTTGGCTGTGTGAACATAAGCAACTACAGGAAATCAGTACAGTATTTCCAAACTGCAAAGGGATTTTAACTAGTGTTGTCCGACTGCATTGCGTTTAAGAATATTGATGACGCACAGGAAGATTTCTTGTGTTGGTTGAGTTTAATGGTCTCAATCGCAAAGCCTGACGAAAACAGCAGAAAACAATGTCCCCGTCAGTTATTGACACAGCGTACCCTTAGACAAATTATATGGCCAGGCAATGTATTAAAATACGAAAAGAAATATCAAAAGACAAAGGTGGAATTAATCCTTGAGTAACTAGGAGAACTGAAGTCTCATGAAATTTGCTGAAGCCTCACATGATTATGTTTTTGTGTGACCTTTGAGTCTTCTCAAGACGTCTTGAGTTGAACTTCTAAATGTTTCGGGCTTGACTTTTTGCCATACGCCCCTAGAGGGCGTACGACAACTGCTGAATCTGAGAGACATTATCTCAAAGGGGATGTAGCTCAGTGGTAGAGCGCATGCTTTGCATGTATGAGGCCCCGGGTTCAATCCCCGGCATCTCCAACTTTTCAGAATCGCCTTTATTGTCATTGTGTTGCATACAACGAAATTGGGGTGCCACTCCTTCGTGCATTTCGTAAAAAAATAAAATAATAGCGTCCTTACTGATGAAAATATGACTCAGTCCAGCCACCCATTTTTATATATTGCTTGTTCTCATCAGGGACATCAATACAAATGGAACTTTTAAGGTGTCATGTTTCGTACGACTCTTGTGTTGGATCATGGATGGCTGCACATGACTTCTCACATTGTGCAAGAGGCACTGATTGACGTGTGTCTTCTTCTCACAGGGAGACTCTGGTGGTCCACTAGTGTGTGAAGCCTCCGGACGGCTGTTTCAATTCGGAATTGTGAGCTGGGGGGATGGCTGCGCAAAGGAGAACAATCCGGGAGTTTACACTCAGCTCACCAATTACAACAAATGGATTGCAGAGAAAATAAAACTACCGCAGTATACAGTGGGTGTCATGTACCCCCCAAAGTGAAGGTGGAGAGACCCTTGTGCTAAAGTTAAATTCCTAAAGGAATATTTGGTAACAGAGGTGAAGGCTCTGGGTGCGGGGTGGTGGTACGTGCATTTTGTTGTTTGCCCCATGCATTTTGTTGTACACGGAGTGGCAGCTAACGGGAATTTACTGCACATTGACAGAGACAATCCTTCAAGGATTTACTGTCGTTTTTCTTAAGGAACGTTTTCATTTTATTTATTGTATTGAATGTACAATGGATTCATGTACTTTTATTTTTACATATGTAACAGATCTATTTTGTACAATTTAATGTACCATATTTATTTTCTGCTAAGGCTAAGCATATTCAAGAGAAAGTTTGTCCCTTAATATTTTTAATCGATTGAAATGTAAATACTTTATTACTGCTCTTTTCATATTGTGTAAAAGATAATGTGCTAATAAGTTGAGCGATCTACCCTACTGTAAGCTCACTGCAAAATAAATAAATACAAATAAAACAAAACTGTATCATCTGGTGGGGTAAAATTCACTCAGAACACCGGAGGGCGCTATTACGTGATGGAAGTAAACCTGCTGTCACTTACAAAAAAAGTGTCCACCAAGTCATGTGAGAAGATGAAGTACTTTTGTACTTTTGTTGGTCATCATTTATTCACTTTTAGAGTAAGTGATGTGCATCCAAGAAAATAATTGCAGTTTTATTCACCTGCCATGCATGTTTTTGGAATGTGGGAGAAAATCCACGCAGGCACGGGGAGAACATGCAAACTCCACACAGGAAGGCTGGAGCCGGAATCAAACTCTGCACCTCTGCACTGTGAGGCCAGCAAACCACTCGATCACCGTGTTGCCCGGAGATCCTTTAATTGAACCAAATGTATGAGCAATACCTTCAAATAATCAACCCTTGTAAAAAAAAAAAAAAAAAAAAAAACATGTTTTGTATCTTGAAGGGGGACTTTTTATGTGCAGTATAAACATGGTCATGTTATTTCTTTTTTAACTTCGAAACATTTCCAAGGAACTTCTAACAGGTCTTTTTTTGTTTGTAATAGCAAATACCAAGCCAAAATAGTTTACAACAGCACTGCTTGGGCCAATCACAACTGTAGCTTGTCCCCCTACACACACCTCAACTATACTCACATAAATCTGTTTACTTTATTACTGTGCCTCAAACCATACATGGCTTTGAGATGCAGTAGGAGTATGAGTCTCACTCCCCTGAAAGGACATTTCCAAGGAGAAGGTTAAGGATAGATCAGGGTCAAAGATTGGTTGCCTCGCAGCTGGAAGCTTTCAGGTTGGATCCCCCCGCTTCCCACCCAAGTTAATCCTGATGCTTCATCATCAGAGTGGGGATGAGACGGTTACTTCCCTTTCATGGAAGGGTATAGAGAGTACAGAAATTAAGATACCTGTACCACATTTTTTTTGAATATATATAACAAAACTGACACTATGTAAGTCAATTGAAATACAAACAAATGATAAGTTGTATTTAACGTTTTAAGCATTCTATCTTTAAGAACTGTTTTGTCTTTGAGCTTTTTCTTCAGGTACGCTTTGTATTAAGCTTTTATATGTCACATTTTAATTTGGACCTACATAGATACTGTTTTCTTGATTTCATGAATTCACGTGTTTTTTTTTTTTTTTCCTGAAGTACAAAACAAGCAATCGTGGATCAAAAACAATAATACCCATCAGTCAATAAGACCAAGGAGATCATTAACGGTCACACATTCATTTGACATTGTTTACATGTCATTGTTGCACTGCATCATACAAGAAGATGTCATATTTTAGGGACCTTACTGTTAGATGAGAAGAGCCCCTTGAAACCTCTCAGGCTGATGTCATTTTACTGCACTTTTTATCTTTACAATGGCAGCCGTTTTAAGAGCGCTTGTGATAGATGTGATTAGATTGAGTAGATAAATGCTGTCCATTCAAGAAGAACAGACGAGAGCCTCTTCAAACAGGTGAACCAGATTGTCTCATCTCTCCAGCCCAGATGACAATAGCCTCTTGTTCACACCCCCACACATTCACATACAGTATACACACATGCACAGCTACAGGCACTGTGGTAATGAATGTCTCCAGGGTATAAATATGGCTGTTTTTTGCATGCTACGTCTGTGGTTTCCTCAGCACACTTTGAGAGTGTCCCCATTACAGCAGCACATTCAGGAAGTCACTCATTCCTAATACCGGCAACTTTAATGCACCATTACACCTTCCTACAATGTACTGACATGCATTGATGCATGGAATTCAATGTGAGGTTCTAAAGATGTTTGTGGCCCATGAAGAGACTCTCTTCGTCTTTGGTTCGCAGCAAAATAAATTCCTGGTCTTAATATAGACTTGAACGGCTTCGAGATGTGGACTCCTGACCCAGCATTTGATGAACGTAGAAGATGTGTCAAATGTAATTTAATAGCTTTATAAAAGAGAAACTGCTGTTTGTTTCACAACGGTGAATCTCATCTCCAGTGGTCTCGATTCTGTGGATGGTCGCCACCTAAAATTGAATCAGGCGTTGGAGGAGGAAGGCATCTAAAACAGACTGCATAGGGGGTCTTGAGAACCGGACTTGGGCAGCCCTGGTCGAAACTGACTTGGGGAGAAGACGACCTACCTCTCATTGCAGTGCCACGTTCTTCCTGTTGGGGGCACTGCACTCAACGTCCTCATACAATGGAGGAATTCCCATCTCTTCTCATTAATTTTGCCCTTTCCTTTTTTGGGGGGTGGGGGCACACTGGCATTTATGCATGACGTAAGTTGGAAAGAGCCGTCACTTGCACGCGGTACTGTGCTCGTGCATGTGCGTGCAGCGTGAGCGCGCACCCGTACCGAGCCTCCTCCTCTGCACAGGCACGGAGCAAGCTGCGTCTTCGCCGTGATTGGGCGGAGGGCGGTGATTCCTTCTGGCACGACTAGGGTAGACCCACCGGAGGGACCCGAGTCCAGCTTTTAACCGTCAGAGCGGACGTGGGTGATGCTCCTCTCGCGAGTTAGGAGAGAATAAAAAGCAAGAAAGGAGGGTTTCTTTGCAAGGAAGCCACCGACCATCTTTGTGTGTGTGTGTGTTGGGGGCTGCGGTAAAAGTCGGTGACCATGCCGGTGTTTCACACCAAGACCATCGAGAGTATCCTGGAGCCGGTGGCCCAGCAGATCTCTCACCTGGTCATCATGCACGAAGAAGGCGAGGTGGACGGGAAAGCCATCCCGGACCTGTCCCTACCGGTGCAGGCGGTGCAGGCTGCAGTCAGCAACCTTGTGCGGGTGAGTCGATGTGAGTTTTATTCTACCAGTTTGCTTTCTTGCCATTCATCATGCCAACGTCAGTTCGTGTGACAGAATCGATGCCAGACAAGACACATTTTGAGTAAAGAGAAAATTTTATGGTGTTTGATCTTTGCACACCATTAAAATGGTGTAAAAGTGACGCACACAAACGCAACATGACATGTTCAACTTTGCCCTTGCCGCTAATCAGATGGACCCTCTGCGCTCAATGGAGTTTGTGGAGCGGAAGATTGATTTTGACACACACACACACATTGGTCATCTTTAATTTAAACTGATATTACACAGTGGGTCACTTTGTCTGTGCACTGACTGGCAAAATCAATACGAGCCCTGCAGTCAAGCGACAACGCTCCAGAGACACAGACATCAGTCATATGGTTTCACTTTGGCCTATTATGGGACATATTGGATCAGAATCAAATTGGTACAACTCATACGGTGCCAGTGACAGCCTGAATATTGTTACTTAACTACTCACCGTTGAAATGAAAAAAAAAAAAAAGAGTCAAATAATGCACTATAAAAAAGTGACAAAACATCCTGGATCCCCTTTATCTTTGTCCAGCTCTGCACCAAAATTTCATGGCAATGTTAACAAACCCTAATTGATGTTTTATTGAAGATAGAAAGAAAAAAAATGAAGCAAATTGCACTGTAGTACATCTTCCAATTGATTGGACACATCCTACAAGCACATTTGATCAAACCACCTATTTTATGTAGCGCTTGTCCTCATTTGGTTTACGGGTGAGCTGGAGCCTACCCCAGTTGACCTTTTCAGTGAAATGAGTTCCACCCTGGACTGGTCACCAGTCAATTTCATGGCACATTTAGACAAACACCCCGTCACACTTATTTTTCAGAGTTCGTAATGAACTGAACATGCTTGCTTTTGAACTTGAGGGGAAGACAGGATTCTCAAAGAAAACCCGCACAAGCATGGGGAGAACATACAGAATCAAACCCCAAACCTTGGACTGTTTTGAAATAATCACTGGGCACATATAGGCAAACAACTAATCACACTCCAAATGTATAATTTTGACATTTGTTCAGTTGTTAGATTTTATTTGTTCATGTCCTTCAGACAACATTATAAAAACAGAAATGTGCATTGATAGGAAAAAGGTTCCCCACCCCTGATCTAATAAATAACATATAGTTGTAAATTAGAGTCCATGATGTCCGAATATTGTATCTCTGTTTCTCTGCTTGTCTAAATCACTTCAGTACATTCATCCAGACAGCAAGCAATGGGTGGCTAATAGCAGCCCCCGGCATGCCTATGTGTCCCTGATGCATTTGGTGAGAAGCTAAAGACCAGATAGAGAAAGCTGCTCTTATCGGATGTAATTAAGGATTTAAAAATTGGGGGCTCATTTTCATCTCCGGATGACGCCTGCTAATTGTGCAGCAATGCTGCTGAATAGGAGACAAGTACCGGTAGTTGGTAATGGATGAGAAAGACAGAAGGAAGTGTTGAGCAAGAGCACGCAGCCTGCTGGTTGCCGGGCAGAAAAACTTAATTGGACATGATGGAGGCCCTTTTTGTGAGCGTTATTTTAGCAATCACAGTCAGTTGATGCAAAGATGTAAAAGAGTAGAGTCCCTCTGCACACTGATACAGTTACACTGTTAACCCCCAGCATGGTGGGCCATGGATAGAGAAAGTAGGTCACTAAGATTCTTCCAGACGCAAACAAGATGGTGTCAATCTGTCAGAGAGGCTGCACGTGTGTGGGCTGACGATTCAACTAAACATCTAAAAGCTGCATTTGTTTGGAAACACGTGAGCTCACTGGAGTTTTGCAGATGACGGAGCCGCTCTTGGAAGTTCGAGCTCCCCAAGGAGGCGATGTCGATCTCAATGCCGAGTATGTCTGCGGGGAGGGGGAGAGAGGAATAAATAGATTTACTGTTGAGAAGTGAGCAGAAGAGTCACCTGCTTCTGTTTGGGATGTAATTCATTGGATGAGCCTGGATTACCTTTCTTACTTTGCCCTCCTTAATCTATTCTGAAATGCCACGCAATAGTTGTGTATTCATTAGAGCCGGGACTCCAATTTGGTATTTTCACTTAATTAATCACAGAGGGAAAAAAAAAAACAGTAAATCATTTTTTTCTATTTATGCACTCCATGCGACATGACTTCAGTGCCCTAATTCCTGGCACACCCACAACTCCGATGCAAAAGCATCAAAGGTAGTAAAGATTATTTTACAACCGCCTGATTTTACAACCCGCTCTATCACTGAAGCCCTTAAACGACTGAATCACCCAAATGCAAAACATGATGAAGTGCTAAGTGATCGTACTATTAAAGCTAGTTTGTCTCAGTAAGTGGCCAAAAGAGAAAAATTGTATTTTGTCCCCACAGTGGTCTTGTATAGTTGAAGCAGAATTGAACCAACTAAACTCATGTTAGCACTGCATTTAGCATTAGCATCCCTAATGCACAGACAGCGCAAATGCTTTCTTTTTTATTTGATTTGACAGTCAGGAAGAATTTGAAAGCGACACCTAAACAATTTTAAGTGGAACCGCAACAACTGTTGTTGTAAGTTTGCTTTTCCTAAAAAAAAAAAAAAAAAAAAATTGTCTGCCAGACTACTTTTAGGGAAATTCAAACAATCATCACTCTAAATATGATTATCAGTATAAACCTGCTCTGGAGAGAAATTTTCCAGTTTAAATTTGTCTTCATTTTGGCCAGCTGCACACCTTTCCAACACATACATGGAATGTCACTGTGTGGACACTTAACTGCAGGGCCACTTAACTGCACATTAACTATGCAGCGATTGTGCGTTGAATAATCGATGCTAAGTGATGCCAATTACAGGAAGCGCTTGCACTCAAGCAGGTTCTTTGTCTGATGTTTCATCAGGACACGCTTGCTATACTCGCAGAGCTTCATTCCTGCAAGTCTCAAGGAATCTTTTGCATTAAGATTGGATGCCAGACGTTGCTCGGGGTTGCTTCTCGCTAAGAATACATCTTCCTGTGACTTTCTCGGGGCCACAAAGTCTATTAAGTGAAGTTCACCAATGAATCACTGAGAGACCGGTGTCATCATTTTCCTGAAATTGCATCTCCAGTGTGTGTGCGTGGCCACGTTTGCGCATTTGTGTTTGTGTGTAGGTCGTGCGCATGTCTGGGTCCTCTGCCAGCCGTCTGCATCTCTGTTGATAAGAACATCCGCAAGGGAAGTTCGAGTTCACCGTGCTGTTTTATTATACGGTGGCAGTGAACTCAACCACACTCACTTCACGATAGTTTAGCAGATACTAAACAATTCTTCAAAACAAGAGTCTTCAAGTTGTTTATATTACACCTCCCAGTTTGAAATTTACTGTCAAACTAAACGTGAAATAAAGAGAATGGCACATCGTGTATTTAAAACAACCAAATTACATTGCCTCAAGAATGTTTAATGCTAACACATAATGGAAAATGCCAGGAGGGGCCAACACTTAACACTGATGGTTGTGACGTTATAACCATTCAAGCAACAGTTAACACAAATGGATGACAAACACATGTAGACAGACAATGTAGACAAACACTAGCAAGCATATATTCTTTATCCTCTGCGAAAACAAACCCGACTCCCTTCAGTAATGCAGTGGTTGTGTGTTTCACATTCTATCTAATCCATCTCTGTGGATTTATTTGTTATTAATAAAGCACAATGTTATAGTACGCTACTTTTCCTACTAAACAAAAACAACAAATTCCAGTTTGGGGTTTTTTGGACGCGGGTAGAGGCTAGATGGTATTTCTGTTCTTTCAATGGGTAAAGATGCTTTTAGATGCGAGTGTTTTGAGTTATGAGCATCACCATAGACCAGATTATACTCTTGTCTCAAAACACCATTGTCCCCGGCCTGGCATAAGTTTTAGCTCACCTAATTAGGACAAGTGATAAAGAAGATGGATGGATAGAAGAAACCACAACAGCGTGCATCTTTATTCAGATCTACACCAAAATATGACAGTTCCTCACCATATCTTCACTCAAATAGTTCGTGTGGATGTTTTATAACATCGTAACATAAAATAGTTTCTGTTTTCGAGGCAGTTAACGACACAAACCTTTAATCGTCCGTTTATGCATTGCAGGTTGGGAAGGAAACAGTTCAAACCACCGAGGACCAGGTGATGAAGAGAGACATGCCCCCCGCGTTCATCAAGTAAGCGTGTTTACCGCTGACTCTGCTCCTGTGGAATGAATCCACTTTATCACTGAGCGACAGAGAACTTGTTTTGAAAAATAACGGAAGAGAATTCCGAGCAGTTTAATGTTTGGAAATATGGCACCGTGCCTCAGCTGCAACACAAAGAGCCACTTCTGAACCGATTGCTCAGTCAGAAGCGACCCACGGATGACTTGTCCGCCATCAAGCATTCATCCGGCTGAGAGGCTGTTTGTTGTGTCCCAGCATGCTTCCAAAGGTCTGATAGGGTGGCCGAAAGCGCCGACTCAGCAATGCTGCACCTCTCTGACATCAGGCTGCTTTGACTTGAGTTGTTCTGTAGTGACAGAATTATGGAGCTCAATGAATGAAGTGCGGCGACATAACATTGGTTTAAGATAATGACTTATCAGCTGCCTTTGTCGATCTGCAGTTTTAAAAGCAGATTCCAGATCTTAAACGGATATAGATCTGCAAAGTGCACTCCCCCCGCCCCTCCCACACACACATTCATGGATACACATTCAGTGTATATACACATCGTAAATCTCACCCACCAGGCTAGGAGGGGGGGGAAATGTGTAATGTGAACCTGACTAAATATAGATGAAGTAGCAGCCATCGATACCCTGACCAGCGGGGGTCAGAAGAAGAAGGACGTGCCTTTGGCTTCTTTCATGCGCTTAAATTCGTCACCTTATTCAACCTAAAAAAACATATAACATCTAAACATTGCTATACATTCCCGTGCCTTATGTTTGCTCAATAAACCCCTTTTTTTTTTGGTTTTGTTTAAAATATAACAGAAAACAAGAAATACGTGTTCTGGATGTGTGCAGGGTGGAGAACTCGTCTTCTAAACTGGTCCAAGCGGCTCAGATGCTGAAGACGGACCCCTACTCGGTCCCTGCTCGAGATTACCTCATCGACGGATCCAGAGGGATTTTGTCAGGCACATCTGACCTGCTGCTTACGTTCGATGAGGCCGAGGTGTGTACATGTTCGTCTGCTTGGGGATATCTTTCAGGGAAAGAAAGCTTTTTATAGCGGCGCACGGGAGGAGGAACTGAGCTCAGAGCTTCAAGCAGCTCACTAATGGGAGTCACAGTTAGATTTAATCAGTCAGATCAAATGACTTAGCTCTATCATGATGCAGAATCGTGCATGTGTGTGTGCGCGTGTGTGTGTGTGTGTGTGTGTGTGTGTGTGTGTGTGTGTGTGTGTGTGTGTGTGTGTGTGTGTGTGTGTGTGTGTGTGGCCACTTGAGGAAGAGCAATAAGAGGCTCTAATACTCCTAGTCTGTTCGTCTGTGATGCTACTCTCTGCATCTGTGTTGTGTTCCAGGTGCGTAAGATTATCCGCGTGTGCAAAGGTATTCTGGAGTATCTGACAGTATCTGAAGTGGTGGAGACTATGGAGGACCTCGTCACGTACACTAAAAACCTGGGACCAGGTCAGCGAGAACTGTTCCGGAACACTTTGCAATAAAAAAACAGAATCGCAACATCTGAAAAAGAATAAAGCGATAATGTCCGTCAAGGCTCAATTATAATAATTTGGATCAGTACACAATTGTACACATTCATGCTTAGCTCTTGGAAATACAATAAATTGACCCTTTAAAGGGCACTTATGAATTTTTTAAAACAGTTCCCACGTGTCTGAATAAAAGGTCTCTGACATTTTCCCATCAAAATACACAAACAATAAAATAATTACAGCATTCTATAGTTTCTTTTTATCAATGTCTAAAGGTCTATTTGCTATTACACCATATTAAGTAATTATTCTAGAATGTTGCAAGAAATATATAGAAGGGCATCATAAAGTACCAGGGGGCAAAAAACACGTTTTAAGGTTTTGTGTTAGGATATGAAAAGATTGCTGAAGTAAATAAGCAGAAAAGGAGTTCAGCATGCAAACAAATTTAGACTTGCTGTAAGCCAATCGTCACTGTGAGTTTTACAGAAGTAATTTGGATGAAGTGACACAAAACCTACACAAATACCGGTAAAGCACAAACAGTTTCCAAGAAAGTGTTCACCTCTCTGATCATTTTGGATCATATCATCCTCATCTTTAAAATTCTTCTTGTGAACTCGGATAAAAATGTTAAATCGGTTAAGTTGCGTGCATTGGTTGTCTGAAATATGATAGTGAGACCAGTGGTTTGCAAAGCCCTTATTTGCTGTCTTGCTGCCTGTGACCAAATTACTCAGTTGTTTAGTAACTGGTCGCCTATGCTCAGGGATGACCAAGATGTCAAAGATGATAGAGGAGAGACAACAGGAGCTGACACACCAGGAGCACAGACAGATGCTCGTCAACTCCATGAGCACGGTCAAAGAGCTGCTGCCCGTCCTGATATCAGGTGAGTGTATGCGTCCATGCGTGCGTGGACCGACGGCGCCACAAAAAGCCAAGGAGAGCAGGTCACTGAGCATGCGGCGTAGTTGTTATAGCAACGCTGTTCATGACAGTCATTAGTTGCGTTGTACACTAAGATTGACAACAGGCACATGCGCCAGCTGCTGCCTGTTGTCCTGGATCGACTAACAAGAGCTGGGCAAGACTCTATATGATGTAGACAGAAGTATTGGAACACCAAGGTCGTTACTCCTGCGAACAGGACGTGAAATTGAGGGAAAGCAGACTTACGGTGATAACAGTTTCCAGTCTGGTGTGATGAAATAAACTGCCAAATTGTAAAAGAACTGATAAAAATTAGCTTCACTATGTCATGCAGTTCATGATCTCCTTCGGTTGCATTTTTGATTCTTTTCATTTGGAATTTTCACTTATGGCTTACTTCACATATGCGTGGTTGCATTTTCATTTTTTTAAGCATTTGTAAGCTCACTTGGTCATATCAATTTCGGTGTCATATCAAAATAATACATCGGGTAAAAAAAAAAAAAATCATAATTTTGTAATCTAAAAACAGTCAATTCTTGATCTCAAACACGAGAGTGCACAAAGAAATGGAATACACAAGATGAAGACAAAAAAAGAAAACCTGTGCGTACATTAAACATTTGTGAATCTTTCTGTAACTGGGGTGGGAGTGCCCTTTACCCCTTCATGAATTCTCTACCCCCCCCTTCAGCCTTCAACATGCATGCTACTGTTACTTTATTTATTTCTTTTGAATCCAGAATGAATTTAAATTAACCGCGACGCATGTTTGGCCCATTTTAAGTGAAAATATTCCCTCATTTCCGACAACGTTCCCAATAATTACGTCTCGTCTTTCCATGCTCAGCGATAAAAATTTTCGTGGCAACCAAGAGCGGGCGCGGCGCCGGCTTGGAGGAGGCCGAGAGGAACCGCCGCTTTACCTTTGAGAAGATGAGCGGCGAGATCACTGAGATCATCAGAGTCTTACAGCTCACCACGTGGGACGAAGACGCCTGGGCCAACAAGGTACCCCTCAGCTGACTATGCGGATTCTCATTTTAAACCCTCTCAAGTTAATCCCCAGACACTTATTTAATTGCGGTTTTGGTGTGGAAGGCCTGTTCACACACACACACATACACACGCACACGCGCACACACACAAGCCTCTTTGCTGCAGAGGGCATCTTTTTACCTTCTGTGATTCACTTTTTCTTTTTGCTTGCTGGTGTAACCCCTTCTCCTTTTTCTTTCTGTACCTTCCTCCTCCATTATTTTCCCTCCTTATAGAAGGTAAGCCTGTTTCTCTCCCCATCTGCAGCCTCCAGTGCACGTGTGTGTGCCACTTGGTTCAACGCATTTGGGCGTAAAATGCTATGCTGATACTGAACAGCCTTGTTTGTCCCGTGTTTTAGTCAGCTGATGTGATGATGTTCTGTATATCTGTAACTCATCACGACGTGTATTGTTTTATGTGCATCTGTGTGTGTGATTTGAGCAAAGGTGACAAGAGTACCTACACTCTGTCTTCAAGTACTGATTCAACTCCCGTATTGGCCCGAATATAAGACGGCCCTGATTATAAGACGACCCCCTCTTTTTCAAGATTTAAGTTTGAAAAAAATACTTTTTGAACACCAAATTAATTAAATTAATTAATTAATTAAACAGCTGGCGGTTAACTTGGCCGATCTTCGACCCACTTTTCTCCAAATTGTCGCTACGTTTCTCCATTTTCTGTTATCTCTTCTATTATTTACTTCTCTTTTCTTTCTTACCGCTATTTTTAATTTTTCTTCTTCGTGCTACCACTATTTTTATTTTTATTCTTCGTGACAGGGGTTCACTTTGGCCTGGGGAGTCAAGTTCAGCATTCGCTTCAATGATATCTGGCGCTATCTAGCGTCGTGAATGGGTATAATGTCTAGACCCCGAATATAAGTCGACCCACACTTTTTCAGTCTTATTTCAATGCAAAAAAACATCGTCTTATATTCTGGCCAACACGTTAATTTCAGACTTTTGAAAAAAACAAAAAAAAGCCTGTTTTGACAAAGTAAAAATTAGAACGTACCGATATTTGATATCATTGTGTACTGCGTAGAAGTAGAAAGTTGTCAACAATCAATACTCAAGTGAAGATACTTGAAAAGCCTACTTAAATATCGTAGCCACGTATTTGTTGACACAATTTAATGATGTATACATGTAAGGTAACCTCAGTTACTGTATTTTCTCTACAGCTTATGCCATATTGTGTTACACAACATGTTTTTAAAACCACTTCACTCAGAAATGATTCAGATGCTTTTTTTCCCTTTCGTTCTATTTTTTTTTTAGAACATCATAGATGATAAGATCAATTTCCCTCGTCCAACTTGTCACTCTGCATGTTTCAACACACATAACCGGTCCACACAAATGATTTGTCTTTGTGTGTCTGAATGGTTGATGTGCGCATATTGTGGCCAGTCCCAGTCATCATGAGGGGCAAGTGCTGCCCTCGCTCTCAGGGTCATGAATTATATAAAATAAGCTGGTCCAGATCCATTTATGATACATGACCTACTGAACGGTTCCACTCAAGTGTTTAATCATCCTCTGAGCTGGAAGATAAATGTTTTTCTCTATTATTTGGTGAAATATAAGGCGCGTCTTTATACGATTTTGAGTTAATATTTACCTAACTAAAGTTTTGTGATAACATAACCGCATGTTTGATGGCATGCAATGATTTAATGACTGCTGTGACTATGCGCTGTATAGTAATCATAATTAGAACATTTTCGGTGACCTATAAATTGTGGTTGAGGACAGTGATCGATGAAAAGATCAATTTTGTGCAATAAATTATTTTGTAAAGCAAGTGAGGTTAACTGGAGTTTACTGTTAAGGCGGAGCTAGCATAGCATTTGTTGGCTCATTATAAACTTAGCTGCTGTTTTACATTTTCTATTTTATTTGACTGGGGCCAACCTTGTTCAGAAATGCCCGCAAAAATTCTGCTACTGCGTAATGACTGCAGAGGAGGAAGAAGGTCATGCTCTATTCTTATTTGTAAATATGACTTCTTGGGCACCAATGTGGTTGAGGTTATTCACAAAAATGATTCACCAACAACTAAAAACAGCCTTGGATTTAAAACAGTAGTTGTGTAAGGTTTGCTTTTAAAAAAAAAATTATTTCAGAAAATTGCCGTTTCCTACCCACATATTTTTAAAAATGAGTAAAACATTGCTGTCCAAAAAAAAGTGTGCACAGTCTGAAAACATTTTTCCATTTAATCAGAAAGCAAGAACATACTGACATGAAATCTTTGTTTCTATCAAAGTCCTTGATTGTGATTATACATAAGGCACTTTATTTATTTATTTAGTTAGTTATGTATTTGCTGTTTTTCCTCATGATGACCACATTTCAATTTTAATAATGAATATTTATTTTGACATTTTAATAATTTCTTAGGATATGGAAGCACTGAAGAGATCTTTGGCCTTGATTGAATCGAAGATGATCCAAGCGAAAAGTTGGCTGAAAGACCCGTACGGACAACCAGGTTTGAATCCGAAGGTTTTCTGATGGTCTCTGCTTTTTATTGACATGAAAGAGCAATGTTTTGGCATGTCGCTCTCACCAGGA
This sequence comes from Hippocampus comes, assembly GCF_001891065.2. NCBI lineage: Eukaryota > Metazoa > Chordata > Actinopteri > Syngnathiformes > Syngnathidae > Hippocampus > Hippocampus comes. Next base: position 159,316 of record NW_017805277.1, read on the forward strand.
GAACCGGGTGAGGTCGCATTGCGAGTGATTCTGGACGAGGCGGGAAAGGTGGGAGAGCTTTGTGCTGGGAAGGAAAGGAAGGATATCTTGGCGACACACAAGGCTTTGGGACAAATGACCGACCAGATTGCAGATCTTCGAGTCAGGTATCGCATGCAGTGATAGAAAGTAACACAGTACAAGTACTTTGTTACTATACTTTGCGCAAGCATTTCCAGTTTGTTTATGATGACTTTTTACTTTCACTACCTGCATCTGAAAACAGATATCTGTACTTTGTACTGCTTTTTTTTTTTTTTTTTTTCAAAATAGACTTGCTATCTTTTTAATTCTTTGTAGATGGTGACAAAATTTCCAAAAAGCATAAATCAACAGATGTTAAGTTAAAAAAAAATGTTTGCGTCAAGACGAGCATCTGGCAAAACTGTACATGTTCAAGTCTGTACTTTTCTACTTTTACTTAAGTACAAGACTTGAAACAGTAGCTCTACTTTTTTTTTTTTTTTTGCATTAGTATCTCTACTTTTAGGTGTGGAGTGTGACTGCTGTTGTCACCACTGGAAAAATATACATTTATTGACATTTATGTCTTCATTCCTTTGTGTTTATTTGTGGCAGAGGCCAGGGTCCGAGCCAGGCGTGTGTGCAGCGTGCAAGTCAATGCTCTCAGGGCTTAGACTTGTTATTGGGCAAAGTGGAAAATGCTGCTCGCAGACTGGAGGCTCTTATCAATGCCAAGCAAGCCATCGCTAGGAGACTGGATGCTGCCCAGGTCTCATGAGGCACCGCAACATTGACATTTTTGCACTTTTAACACTCTCAAGATGGCATTTACAAAATATCCCAATTTTATTTCATTGAGGCCTGGTTGGCTGACCCGAATGGCGGTCTGGAGGGCGAAGAGAACATCAGGGCGCTACTCGCAGAGGCCAAACGCATTGCCGACCTGTGTGAAGACCCCAAAGACAGGGACGACATTCTGCGTTCCATCAGTGAGATTGCAGGCCTCACCTCCAGACTTGTTGAGCTTCGCAAACAGTATGTTTACTTACCGGTATTTTATTTTCCCTCCTCTGACACTCCCAACTAGACTGTATTTTTATCTAATTCTAAGACCCTTCATTCCCAGGGTCAGAGCGCAGACTTGTGTCACCAATACCTGGCACATTTTCCCTGCATGGAGGTTATGTTGTTGCCTCTCAACTTTAGGCACCCGTCCTGCAATAAGGTTGCTAAAATGTTTGAATATGAAGCGGTAATGGGGTTAATTATTTAGATGGTTTAACAAAAAAAACAAAAGGAAATTGAGTGCAGAAATTAAAGGGAAATAGCACATTGAAGTTTGAGCCACTTAATTCAAAGAGTCCAGTGAGTCATAACAACATGAATCATCATTTCTCTAGAATCTGAATACAGTACAATGACCATAAAAGGAACTCCACCATAAACACGTTGAGTAACACTTTTGTCCCATGACATGGTGTGAAACATGAGAGCATACATTGCTCAATATATTTTTTTATTGGCTGCACTGCCAGAAAGTCTATACTGACGCTCTATTGATTATGTACAGTTCATATTGCATTTGTGCTTTATTGAATTAAAAAAATATTTTTTTTCCTTTGGCTATGTTAGTAATATTTTTTCAGAAGTGCAAGAAGACTTATTTACCCGAAGTCTGGTCATAAAATATATTTGGCACAGGCCAATGAAAAATCTCAATCTGGTCTATGATCTATTAAATAAGTACAAAATCAGAAATTCTTCTGAAAAGCTCATTTTGATAATATAAACATTTTCAACACTATCATTATCATATATTAAACTCGTAATTTCTGTTATTTAACCAATGTATTATTAATTACGTAACACGCTGGTTCCAAATACTAGTTGGTGTTAGCACAAAACCTTCAGGCTTTTTTCTATATTCCTAAAAAAGGAATGAAAAGCCTACTACAAGATCTGAACTTTATTTATGCTTAATCGGATGCATTTAAACATCAATGATATTTCCCTTTAAGAATGATTTTCTAACCATGGGTTCATAAGAAGTTGGGCTTCTAACAAAATAACCCCAAAAAAACTTTTTTCTTCCTCTTTAAAGGTGGAGAAGACTTTGGATAACTGAACACCTTATTTCCCTTTCTGAAATGCTCTTATTATTTTGCACGTCATTAGACATTTTCTCTCCATTTTGGTTCGTTGTTTCAGAGGGAAAGGTGACAGTCCGGAAACTCGTGCCTTGGCAAAACAGATTGGGGCGGCCCTACTGACCTTGCAGGCCAAGACCAATCGAGCTGTGGCCAACATGAGGCCCGCCAAGCCTGCGGTCACTCTGGAGGGCAAAATGGAGCAAGCGCTGCGCTGGGTCGCAAACCCCGGAGTGGATGACAGAGGTGTAGGTGAGTGGGTTTGAAAATAAGGGAATGAGGGCTTCTGAAAATCTGACAGACACTTACTGAGGAAATAACGTGTAGGTGCCATTCAGAGAGGAAAGTCCATTCACCGATTTGGACGACATTGAGAAAGAAGAAACATGTTTGGTATTGCTGGTTTTGTGTGTCTGTTTCTTTTAATTGTTGCTTATTCTCTCCCACACTGCCTCTCGAGGACAGAGTGTGAGAGACTAGAGTGGAACACAGGTACTGTCTTTCACTTTTTACCTTCCACTGAAGATGCACCCACATTCTTGAAATATACTTCAGGGCAGTGACTTTCAAATGGTGGTATTGTAGTGCTACCAGTCGGGGTATGCCGGCTCCCCCTAAGGGTCAGCATAAGAATCACTGCTTGAATACAGTTCTGTTGTATTTAACTATTACAAAGTGTTGATGGATTTTTTTTTAACATGTTATTATTTAACTTTTATGTCCTATACAGTTCAATTGCATTATTGTTTCAGTACAAATTATTTTCATTTCCTCCCTTTATCACCTCCATAGATGTGTTTGTTTTTATCCGAGAGCAAGCTGACAGCCGGTATTTAAATGTGATATGGAGGACGACCTTTGACCATTTTCGTGTCCTCAGGTCAGGCGGCTATCAGAGGGATGGTTGGAGAAGGCAGGAGGCTGGCAGGAGGCCTCTTGGGGCCGTACCGCCAGGACCTGATGGGACGTTGTGACCGAGCAGAGGCTCTCATGACATCCTTGGCAGACATGGCTGGCAGGGGGGAAGCCGAGGCCCCGCAGACTCGAGTGACTGCTGCGCAGCTACATGATGGCCTTAAGGTAGTTCATATAAGGACCGCCTTCTTTATATATTGTGCAACCAACATTTCCCTGAATTCTTTTTTTTCTTTTTTTTCTGGCCTCTGGGTGGGTGTAAACTCAGGATGGGCAAAGTATGTGCCACATAATGCCCACAATGTCAAAATAAACAAATGAAATAATATGGTTACCATCTCATAACTGAATTGGCTGTCTTCAGAATTAACCAATCACATTCAAACTCTTGTTAAATGGGAGCCAGCACACACCTGCTACCATTTTAAGTGCCTTAAAAAATAAAGTTAAGGTGCTTTAGTACCCTTTTCCTGACATTTCGGGGGGTCTTTTAGTATTGAATTTAATATCCACTTTATATACAGAAATACACTGATTACAGTATGTTAACTGTGTAAAGTCTTTGTTTGTATATTTTAACTATTTAAAGCACTTTGTGAGTTCTGTCTGAGAAATACAATATGAATAAAAATCTATATTTTGGGCCATGCTCATCTGTCCATTTTTAAAATCGAAGGCACAAAACCGCCAAGTGTAAACAGGGAAAATCAAACGACAGAAGAGGGATGCTTATCAGCTGATAAAATGCAATAGTGGAGTGTGCCACCTAGTGGACTGATAATGCAACATATACTCACAACAGGACCTGAGGCAGAAAATGCAGGAGGTGATGACCCAGGAAGTATCCGATGTCTTCAGTGACACCACAACGCCAATCAAATTGCTGGCCGTGTCTGCGACCGCACCCCCGGATGCCCCCAACAGAGAGGAGGTTGGTCGTGGTGTGCGCAGATTCACAAGGAGAAGAATTGCGCTGAATAAGATGTTTGAGTCTCCGTGTTCTCGTTGTAGGTTTTTGAGGAGCGTGCTGGGAATTTTGAGGCCCACGCAGGTCGTCTGGGGGCAACAGCTGAGAAGGCGGCTGCTGTGGGAACAGCCAATAAGAGCACGGTGGAGGGGATTCACGCTGCTGTCAAACATGCCCGTGAACTCACACCACAGGTGCTTGTCGTTATTTATTTATTTATACTTTTTTTTTTTTTTTTAATTTCACCATGTTTGATTTTTGTTTCAAAATAAGTGTTTTTGTCTGGGTGAGGACCGCATTTAGTCATTTTTAGAGCCTGATGCTAAAAAATAGGAGTTTGAGAAATGTCTCCTGTTTTCTGAGCTAGACCAAGAGAGTAAAATAATTTTTGAGGTTATTATCCATGAAAGTGAATCATCTCAACACGTTTACTGTAATCAATAAGAACAGTAAAAAGAATAATCTCGACTGCATGATAAGTAGCAGGGAGTACTCGAAACGATCATGATAGATTAAGCATTTTGATGTGACATATTAGTAATTGCTTCCAATCAAAGAAAACTTTGTTTATTAGCTTCTCTGAGACATTTGGGGTCATTTGCCTCTGTTTGTCTAACGCCAAATCCACGCCTGGTCCAGGTAACTTCTGCTGCTCGGATCCTGTTGAAAAATCCTGGTAGCAAAGCAGCGTACGAGCACTTTGACACCATGAAGAACCAGTGGATCGACAATGTAGAGAAACTCACAGGTGAGATGCCTTTAAAAAGTCCACCCTCCCAAAAGTTTAACTTTTTAACTTTTTTTTCATTATTATTGTGTGCATACATGTAGATATTATGCAACGATTTATGCTAAATGAGAATTTATGGATGTATTTTATTTTTCAGTTCTTGTTTCAATAATGCTTTAATTTTTAGTTTGATGAAACTGATTATCAAACTGTTTCATTTTTATTTTTCATTTTGTGAAACGACTAAATCACTGTTATAGGTATTTAATTATTGTGATGGGTTGGAGATTCATGTATACGTAATAAAAGTTGACATCAATAGAGTTCAATTTTCTTATTTTGTGTTTGTACGTGAATCCGCGTCTGCGTGTCCAGGTCTGGTTGATGAGGCCATAGACACCAAGTCACTGCTCGACGCCTCCGAGGAAGCCATCAAGAAAGACATCGACAAGTGCCGAGTTGCCATGGCGAATGTTCAGCCCCAAATGCTTGTTGCCGGGGCGACGAGCATCGCGCGGCGAGCCAATCGGGTTCTGCTGGTGGCCAAGAGGGAAGTGGAGAACTCGGAAGATCCGCGCTTCAGGGACTTGGTGAAACACGCGTCAGATGCCCTGTCCCACACCATCTCCCCCATGGTCATGGACGCCAAGGCAGTGGCTGGCAACATACAAGATAAAGGTACACAGGGTCAATAAGAGCCGTAAACAATCTGCATGGTACAGGATGACCTCTGATCCTTCCATAGCAACGCAAAAGGCCTATTTGGACTCCTGTCTGAGGATCTTGGCTGCTGTGGGAAAGGTCAGAGAGGCCTTCCAACCTCAGGAGCTGGATTTCCCCCCTCCACCACCTGATCTAGATCAGCTACAAGTAAGTCCAACATGTATTCACTGTGATCATTAAGCCCCATATTGTCCATGGAGTGCTGTAATGCAATAAGTGAGCATTACGTTATTGTGTGGCATCGGGGTGCCCTCAAGCTTCTTTTTCACGATTCATCACTATACAGTATTTAGTACTACTTGAAGAACTAGACAGTGATTGCTTACTGCCATTGAGAAGAAAGGTAAAACATTTTTCCAGATAAGAAAAAAAATCTCAAATTTAATTATATACTAAGCACGTGAAATATTTCACAAATTCTATTATTTATTTTATTTTTATTTGGGGGGGGCGATGGTTACTGCTCACAGCTAACAAAAACCCATAATTCACCATTTCAAGAAATTAGTATATGACAGAAACAGTCACAAATGATTTTAGGATTTCATTCATTTCGATAGCAATTGGCTTTCTGGGAAGTATTTTCCTTTGTGTTTAATTAAAACTACTGTATATGCATAATGAACTTCAGTGATTCACTTTTTGATCAACTAAGAATAAGGATGATAATAATATTTTTTAAACTGAAGCACTGGATGCGGTCCGCTTATAATCTCTCTGTCGAATTTGGACCCATGATGTGTTTTCCATTCAGGTAAGTGACGAGCAGGCTCCACCCAAGCCTCCCCTGCCAGAAGGCGAGGTGCCGCCCCCTCGACCTCCTCCTCCCGAGGAAAAGGATGAAGAATTCCCCGAGCAGAAGGCTGGGGAAGTCGTGAGTGAGCCCATGATGGTGGCCGCCAAACAGCTGCACGACGAGGCTCGCAAGTGGTCCAGCAAGGTCAGTCCACAGATGCACAATGACCTCAATTTGTAAAACTGATTTTCCACTATTGTGGTCATGGAATACGTTCTCTCTGTTGACTGTGAATTCATATATTGTGAGTCATAGTGGTGCTGAAATATGGACATCAGGGACTTGATTCCAATTTCAGAAGGAACCTGGAAACTGTCATCTGGTTAAAAAAAAAAGTGGTGCGCACAGCTACAGATCATAGCTACAGTCTGCCTCACCTTCACTCCGCAGTCCCGCCTTCCCTCCCCGCTCCTCCATGATGCCTGTACTCCTCCTTCAATTCCTCTGTTCTCCCACCTACTGCTTCTCATAGTGTACTAAACACCTCCTGGCTCTCTCCCCCCTCCTTTCCCCTCCTTCCCCAATCAATCCTCCGCCAACCGTCGCCAATACACCCCTTCCCCGCCTTGCCCTGCCAGGAGGCAGTAGAGGTAGACGATGAAGATGAATTTACTGATGGTGAGGATGACTATGAGCCCGAGCTCCTGCTGATGCCCTCCAACCAGCCTGTCAATCAACCCATGCTGGCGGCTGCCCAGGCGCTTCACCAGGAGGCCCGCAAGTGGTCCAGCAAGGTCTGACATGACGTCCCAAGCGCATTTTTGGCGCTGGATGATTTGACTCCACCACTTCTCTCTACACACACGCATGCAAAAACAAAAAAAAGCATCACTCAAACAAATTGCATCAGCTGCTACCATGGCAACCTCACCGAGCTGTGGCTGCTCAGATGGTGCTAAATTGTACTAAAGGTTGACACTTGATGGAATGGCTTTTTTTTTTTAATTGATGCACCATCTAGCTTCAGGATTTCCCCCGCTTATGTTGGTGATTTAAAGGAGGAGTCTTGCTGTTGTCAATCACTCGTTGTCAAGGCAACTTGTGATGCCAATGATGACAGTTTCCCAAAGACGTCTGGGTCATGTAGTGTTGTTGCAACTTCCTACTACCTGGTTGGTTACTAATCTTAAAGTACTGTGAATTATGTTAGCATGCTGGTAAATTTCACAATGATATTATTCTGTGTGTGTGTACACTGCATGCAACTACTAAATGGATGCTTGTCATTAGCATTCGCTGCCGTTTTCATGATTTTAACCCTCCATTAAAATGACCAGAAATAAGCTTGGAAACCTCATGTGATATATGGACAAAAGTATTGGGACAAAAGGCCATTGTTCACAATGGGGACGTTCAAATTTTATTTTTGGAGGGGTTGCTGTCTCACAAACTCTGTTGTCGATCATCCCTAAGGTTTCGAATGCGATTCTTTGACAACTAAAATTATCAAACCGTGCCTTGCTGTCGTCATGCTGGAACTATTCCTACAAACTTGGAAGCAGCACTGAAGCCGTGCCAACATTTAGTAGATTTGTCCCAGTACAATTATCCATGAGAGTTTCTCCATCCCATTTCCTCAATTGTGAAAATTCCATCTTCTTTCTCCTCGTCTCCCTTATCGCATCCTCGTCTCAGGGCAACGACATCATCGCAGCCGCCAAGCGCATGGCACTGCTGATGGCTGAGATGTCCCGGCTGGTGCGCGGCGGCAGCGGCAATAAGCGAGCGTTGATCCAATGTGCCAAGGACATCGCAAAAGCGTCGGACGAGGTGACAAGACTCGCCAAGGAAGTGGCCAAGCAGTGCACGGACAGACGCATCAGGACAAACCTGCTGCAGGTTTGTCTTTTTTAATGAGAAATGGTATCGAGCACGACAGAATACTATACGAATCTTTGTATGCACTGTATGATGTGTTTTTGTAAACTGCCCAGACAACAAAATGTTATTTTTATTGTTTATTGTTTGCTTGAATTATTTGTTGAATCACTCACTTGTGAGAGAACATGACAAGCTTTGCCCTCAGCAGTTTCTTGTCGAGCATTGCTCCACTTGCCCTGTTGGAAAATCACCATTTTATGACAATTCATCGACTGAACTAATTTTACTCTTCTTCTCTTCTTTTCTTGTCGAAGGTGTGTGAGCGCATCCCCACCATCAGCACTCAGTTGAAGATCCTCTCCACTGTGAAAGCAACCATGTTGGGAAGAACAAACATTAGTGAAGAGGAGTCCGAGCAGGTACAATTATCAATTTGTCCTTTGGATATATGGGACTGACATATCAGAGTATTAACAGAATATGAACTGTGTGACAGATCTTCGTGGTGTTTTTATGTTGATTATACTGCCCCCTCGTGGTTATGGAACATAACCAAGTTCAACTTTTATAAACTTGTAATTTGAAATCAAAAACATTATTTCTATTTCACACTTAATAGGTGAACAGGCATTATGACTTTACAATTACTATACAGTTTTTCCTAACATGGCCCCACAACAAGTCACTGATGATGTCGTGGTCCACTAACCTGACTTGTGTGCAGGCAGCGTGGGATCGGTTACCACTCAGTGACTTTGTGATTGTGGGTGTGAATGGTTGTCTGTCTCTATGTACGTCTTGCGACTGACTGGCGACCAGTTAAGGGGTTGGTACGCCTTTCGCTCAAAATCATCTGGGAAAGGCTCCAGCAACCCCACGACCCACTTCAGATGTTGAAAATGGATGGATGGAATGTCCCCACAACAACATTAAAACAAAAAAATCCGTTTGTGCCTTCTCTATTGTTATGTCTTACTTCCCAATATCCCGTTGCTTTGTGCAGGCCACAGAGATGCTGGTCCATAATGCCCAGAACCTAATGCAGTCCGTGAAGGAGACGGTGAGGGAAGCTGAGGCGGCCTCCATCAAGATCCGCACGGATGCAGGGTTCACCCTCCGTTGGGTGCGTAAGACCCCCTGGTACCAGTGACCCCAGCACTGACTTTGTGAACATCAGCACACACTACAGAGGGTTAAAAAAAAAAAAAAAAAGTAGCAACATAGACTTAGATGGTTCTCCATCATCCATGTTCATTTAAAACTCTTCATGTCCCTTTTTAGAGGACACGAAGGAAGCATTTATATTAATATATATTTTTGCTATGTCGATTGCAGGTAGCTCTATATTTTTTGCATGAAGATGTTTTCTATTTTCTAAAAGGCAACTCGAGACATTGTGATAGGACTTTTCTGTTTAACAGAGGTTTGTTTCTTAATAATGAAGTCTTGTGTGTGTGTTTGTGTGCGTGGGTGTGTATAGATACACTCAGCTGTGAGAGATTCTCACCATCTTTAAAAACGCTCATGTTTACTTTGACAATTAACGCTGCTGCTTGAAGACCTGTGTGTCAATTTGAAGTTGTGACGTTATCGTCAACATTTCGCTTATACTTGAACTATGAAGTCTTCTGGATTGGAAGTGCGTGACGATAAAAGGTGTGATTACATAAATGAGGGACTGACGAAGTAATGAAGGATTTGCTTAGTTTTGGCTTGTGTGCGTGACAACTCATGATTATTTGTAGGGATGGGCACCATGATGAATTTTAATTGTGTGAAATTTACTGGTACAGTAAATAGCCGTTTTAATTGATGCATAATGGAGTACAGTAACTGTTGGCTCAGTGTCAACTAGTTGTCTGTCTATAGAAGATCAACATTAGTAGGTTGCACATGTGTATGCGAAGTGTACACAACTCCTCAGCAAATTCAATACAGCGCTGGTTCGAAAACAGGATTAAAGAACATTCAGATTATTTCAACAAATTTCAAATTAACATTTTCCACATAGCCGATCAAATTTCCATCCCTATCCAAATGTGAAGTTTTTATGGCTGTTTATTGATTTTATTTTTTTAATTTCGAAGCCAAATGACGCATTTACAGTACACCTTTTTAAAACTCGAAAAATTCAAAGAGCACACTACCATCATACTTTTTATTTTGTCTTATTTCACATGTAGAACATTTATTTTCCTGAGCAGTTGAACTGTTTGGGGATCATCATGTATCTGGAGTGGTGGCGTCACAAGATAACAAAATTACATGCAAACCAACACCACTCTTAAGACATTTTAAGCTCTTGTTTCGCTTTCACTTTATGGTTTATACCGTGTTTTGTTTTGTATGCTTGCTGGGCAAATGTAACTTTTAAATGGAGAACCGGTGCAAGTGTGCGCATAAGAACATAATAAACACGCCATTAAAGGGACATAATGTAGTGAGCATGTAGCAGCCGCTTGCTGAGAGCGACAGGGTGTATGTACATAACAGTATATATGTACGTGTGATGTGTCCCATGCACCCTGAATGTATCCGGACAGTTTATGGCCATGCAAACACATGCGCTGTTTGTGCCTTGGAAGAATAAAAAGACTGATTATGAATGACACTTTACCTGCAAGTTTGCCTTTTTCTGCGTTTGGTATGGCCACTCAAAACTGGACCTTAGCTCTTACTTGCTACGTTTGTGATTCCCTGTTATTAGAACAGGGGAGTTTATTTTTTTAAATTTATTTATCTATTTAAAAAAAAAGTCTACACACCCCTGTTCAAATGCCATGTTTTGTGATATAAAATGAGACCCAGAAAAACGTTTTTTAAACTTTTTCCAGTGTAACCCGTACCACTCAATTGATTAAAAATAAATAAACTTTTAGAAAGGGCAATGTCATTCCAATTCATGTTAAATGAGAGTTATCACATGCAAGCTACTATTTTAAGTGCCTCTGATTTACCCCAAAATAAAGTTCAGGTTTTCTAGTAGCCTTTTTTCTGACATTGTAGTCATATTAGCACAAACCAATGTCTCACAATCACACCGACAGACAATTTAGTGTTCATTGACTGAGAGTGCCCATTTACATAAATAATTCATAACACTTTTTGTTATTTAAACACATGTAAAACGGAATATCTTCAAACTTTACTTCAGCAGAGCCAAAAAAATGTTTCACTCTATCAGATGTTGAGTTGACTTCAATTGTTTTTGGTTTAAAATAAATAAATAAAAGATTTTAAACAGTTATAATCTTCCATCTGTCCATTTTTGCCACATACAAGTACTTAAATTGGTCATTTCACTCTATTTTATTCTGTAATTCTGTTGTGGATTTTTAGATACATTCTTAATATTGTTTCATGCACATTAACATAAAAGAAGCACATACAAATAAGTAGAGTACATTTTATTCTCGCAAAAGTTTTTAAAAGACCTCTTGTGCACTGAAGTTCAGACTAAGAGAGGAGAATTTTTTTTTCCACGTAGAGAAAAGGTTGTGCAAAGGCTAGGCTAAAACAGGAAGTTGCGTTCAAGAACACGTCAACGTTGTGCATATTTCTGAGTAAGTGTTCCCCACAGCCACTCACAGCCTGACATCATATTGAGTAGATCAAAACAGGGAGCACTTATATTACTGCACCATACTCTATCTATAAAACAGATTGGTATAAAGTCCTGAAGGAAGTACCTCACAAGGCCACATTACAGATTCAAAGTGTGCAAAGACATTGAATAGTATGTCACATTCAAAGTAGAAAAAAAAAAGATGCGCGTAAAGGCAACATGCAAGCAATATTTCATGACTGATTGTGTGGGCCCAGTGTCCATTTACAAAGCAACATATTCCCTTCGGCAAAACGACGTTTGGAGGAATTGGTCACATGGGTTACTTATATTATTATTGTTATTATTAAGGCTTCCCTTCAGAGGCCACACGTAAGCCGCTTGATATTTACAGAGCCTGTAATGCCATAACGTGGATTTAATAAATAACTGTTAGAATGCAAAATGACTTGTTAATATTGCTGAGGTTAGGATAGATTTGGAGCGCTAGGTCTGGAGCATGATTGCCGAGCGGTGATTGAATCAGGTCCTCACTTGGAACTTCCCAGCTCTGGTGAGGTATTTGACCCCTTTAAAAGGTTTGTACTTCTCCCCGTACATGTCCAGACGATTCACCTTCAGGCCTGTAGAGAGCAAGAGTTCATTGTTAGAACAACGTATTGTGACATTCACCTGTTGTTTGTATTACCTGATATGGCCAGCTGCTGAATCTTCATGTCGATGTTGAGCGAGGGGTTCTCCTCAGGTTTCGGAGCGCCCGACTGCACACTCAGGCTGCCTCGCAGATTCGGAAGCTTCTGGGGGTTCAGCTTCCCCACATCCCAAACCAAAACCTACACAAAACACACACGGATGCTGTCAATAACACTGCTAAAACCATTCATCCATCCATCCATTCGTCTATCCAACACTGCTTATCCTGAAGAGGGTCACGGGGTTTGCTGAAGCCTATCCCAGCTACTTCGGGCAAAAGGCAGACTACCCCCTAAAATAGTTGCCAGTTAGTTCCAGGGCACATATAGAGACAAACAACCATGCACGCCCACATTCACACCGTCATTGTGTGGGAACCAATCCAATGCTGCCCGCACACTGGTCAGGTGATTGTACCACACCATCGGCGACACAGCTAAAACCACGTGGTTGCAAATAAAACACATTTTACTATGCGCAGGATGAAAAGTATACCATCAATGATGAGCAACATTGTTTCGCTTATTTTTTTTTTCTGATTTCGGACGCATATCAGGTGCAGGACGCGCAAATTTTCACCGACAGACTGTCATTAATAGTTTGACATGTGAAATAGCTCCTCCTCAATGCAAGCGAAAGGGCCATGGTGGGGTTCTACATTCCAGTGGCCCAAGCTAACTGTAAAATTTCATGTTTACTTGCCTCTTGAAATGGGTATGTAACCACATTTCAAATTCTTCTTGTTAATATTACTTTAAAAGAATTGCAGCATCGCATTCTGTCTCCTACTAGATATTCTCAAATTTGTGCAGTACTAAAGTACGTTAACAAAGTTCCAATAATAAAGTTATGATCAGCTCTCACATCTACTGCTTTGTAATAACTAGTCTGAGAGTATTCATTACCTGGCCCAATTTTGAGTTATCTTTTTAGCTGGGTGAAAATGGTAAAATACAATGAGTGGAGTTGAGACAACAAGCTATAAGTAGAGAAATGTGAGCATCTCACAAGTAAAACTTTAAACTGCGTCAAATAAAAATGTGGCGATGTCCGTCAAACAACTGCATCCATTGTACCTTTCTGAGTGGAATACAATTGACTCCTCAGTCCCTGATTCACCGGCAAGACCCAACATGATGGCATCTTATGAGCTGAGTAGGCATTCACCTTGGTGGCGAGGTCATACGTGTAGTTCCCCTGCGTGGCGGTGAGGTTGGCACTGAGCACGGCTTTGGGCATGTGGATGGTGACCAGCAAGCCCTCCACCGTCTTCCCCATTGTCTGCTTTGGCCCGATTGTGATGTCCAGACGGCCGCAAGAGCCCGTTTCCATAAAGCTGATGTTCTGCTTCACGTATACCGGAATGGCCACCAGACTGAGGAAGGCAACGGGGTTGATTTTGCTCATCAAAAAAAAAAACTATTGTGAGTTGAAGATATATGACACATCTTTTTGCTGGAAATGACACAAGATAGGAACAAAAGACTAAAAGACACAGAACCCTTCCCACTCACATTCACACCTCCATACAATTTAAAGTCGATGCAGAAGAGTGACCTCGACCGTACTGTACTTACTTTTGGGAGCTGACGTGATAAGTCATGAGGGTGAAGTTGCCGTCGGGCGGGATGAAAGAGAGGACGCGCTCCGACTCCCAGCGCTTGAACCGCACACACGGGTGAAAGCTGACATCGTCCAGGAGACGGGGATTCTTCAATGCACAAAACAATGACACGGGACCAATTGCACACAAACAGACCTCAAAGCCATTAAAAGTGCAGTTGCACCTCCACTTGTGACAAAACACCACAGACAGGCTAACAAAACTAGCACGGACACTGCTATACCTTTAACAATGGGGGGTGGGGGGAAGCAACCTCTACATGAACACAATGAAACACAAACAGTAGCAACACAGGCAGGCAGACAAATAATAATACTCACAGCAATACATTCTTTATCCTCTGTAAAAAAATACTTCATCTTACTGCAGCTTAGTTGCGACAATGTTGCGCGTTTCTTAATCAAATTTGCATTGAGTATCACTCTGTATTATAATTCCCTACTGACCATTGAATTAATGCATGAAAATTGTGACACTTAAACAGTTGTTCTTCAAACGCCATTTCCATTTGTAAGTCAAGGCACCACTGTACAGTGTATCCTCAAAGCTGAGCACTCACCATGAAGGACAGAGTGAGGTCAGGCATCCCCGTGAGTCTGACGCAGGCTTCAATCACACCTTGAATCTCTGCAAACACTGTGGAACCTGAGCAACAAGCACAGTTCCCAAAGATTGGATACCCTTGATATGCTACTGATGTCCAGACGGCCGCAAGAGCCCGTTTCCATAAAGCTGATGTTCTGCTTCACGTATACCGGAATGGCCACCAGACTGAGGAAGGCAACGGGGTTGATTTTGCTCATCAAAAAAAAAACTATTGTGAGTTGAAGATATATGACACATCTTTTTGCTGGAAATGACACAAGATAGGAACAAAAGACTAAAAGACACAGAACCCTTCCCACTCACATTCACACCTCCATACAATTTAAAGTCGATGCAGAAGAGTGACCTCGACCGTACTGTACTTACTTTTGGGAGCTGACGTGATAAGTCATGAGGGTGAAGTTGCCGTCGGGCGGGATGAAAGAGAGGACGCGCTCCGACTCCCAGCGCTTGAACCGCACACACGGGTGAAAGCTGACATCGTCCAGGAGACGGGGATTCTTCAATGCACAAAACAATGACACGGGACCAATTGCACACAAACAGACCTCAAAGCCATTAAAAGTGCAGTTGCACCTCCACTTGTGACAAAACACCACAGACAGGCTAACAAAACTAGCACGGACACTGCTATACCTTTAACAATGGGGGGTGGGGGGAAGCAACCTCTACATGAACACAATGAAACACAAACAGTAGCAACACAGGCAGGCAGACAAATAATAATACTCACAGCAATACATTCTTTATCCTCTGTAAAAAAATACTTCATCTTACTGCAGCTTAGTTGCGACAATGTTGCGCGTTTCTTAATCAAATTTGCATTGAGTATCACTCTGTATTATAATTCCCTACTGACCATTGAATTAATGCATGAAAATTGTGACACTTAAACAGTTGTTCTTCAAACGCCATTTCCATTTGTAAGTCAAGGCACCACTGTACAGTGTATCCTCAAAGCTGAGCACTCACCATGAAGGACAGAGTGAGGTCAGGCATCCCCGTGAGTCTGACGCAGGCTTCAATCACACCTTGAATCTCTGCAAACACTGTGGAACCTGAGCAACAAGCACAGTTCCCAAAGATTGGATACCCTTGATATGCTACATTATGTATGGTGGCGTAGATTTTTATACGCTTCTGCTTCAGCCTACTCCTTTTGGGCTCTTTTTCCTCTGTACTGAATATTACATGTAAATGCATTATCTGGAATATACTGTGCACAATTAAATGAAACTAAACCAAACCAAATGGTGGATATTTCAGTAGGCAGTGTTTTCAAACCTGATTTGTCCAAAATGGCATCTATTTCCTCAATGACATCAAAGTATGCTTCATTGTTGGTATATTTCACACCAGCACGCCTCCAGGGAATATTGGACAACTGACCCGTGGGGAGCGTGTCTCCTACATTGCTGCCACCTAAGGAGAAAGGCAACACAAGATTTGGATTATGTTCCTACACATTTTACAATCAAGTAAACATCAGCCATCTGTTTACCGGTGAGAGTATTGACGACCGATCGGAGGATTGTGGGAGGCCTGATCATCTCCTGGAGGACGTTGGACTCGGTTGCCAGCGGAAAGCCATTGTCGAGCATCTCTTCGAGGATTTCGTACACCGTCACCAGATTGTCTTTGATCACGCCTTCGGAGCAATCTCCAAAGTAGTCCTGTTGTACATAAAGCCATTTGAGCATTTGGTCGATATACTTGATATCCTGCTTAAGGTCCGTGTGCTAGTATGCTCTTTGTCCTCATTAGCAAGACTATTTCGCGACCGCGTAGAATGAATGTGTCTTACCAGTAATATTTTTGGTATGGAATGAAACCTTAAACCTACTGTGCTTCTCATGTGCCAACGTTGTCTAACTAGTGAGGAGAAAGAGCACACTCAACATGAACCTTAAGATGGACATCAAGGATTGCTAAATAAAAGCTCAGCTTTCTTCAGAGAATTTTATAAAGACAGAAATAGCCCCTGCAAGGATTATACACTGAATATAAAGTCTGCACACTCCTGTTCAAATACCAAGCGCATAAGTTAAATAGTTTCAAAACACTGCATTCATTTGAAAACACATTTTTTCACCAATGTGAAGGAGATTTTGTTATGGTCTGTTGTTGGTGTTGGACCTTTTCGCTATAGTTAAAAAAGGCATGCATGATTCAAGGTATGCATTAGGCAAATATAACACAGCTCGTCTGGGGCCAGAGACAGGGGGGACGGGGGACAATTTGAACAGCACTGAAAACCCTGAGGCAAAAAAAACAACAACAACAATGTTAAGATGTGTGCTGACTCCCATGTAACATCAGGTTGAATGTGATTTTAGGTACTTATTTTTACTTCCTTTCTTGAAAAGATTTTCTTTTTAAGTCAAATGAGTTGTACTTACAAGGCATACATGGTGGAAAATGTCTTGAAACGATTTACTTAAGTCTCTTTTGGCACTTGAAGATGGGTATGTAGACTTTTAAATCCACTGTTGTTTCCACCCCTACGTTTTGTCTTACCTGAAGTGTGTCTGCAACCTTGTGCAGAAATTCAATGACAAACAGCGGAGGCACTTCAGTCTGGATGACAGCGAGGAAGAAGAGCTTCCCTCTGTATATATTAATGAGATAGTGGTGTGGGGTCTGCAGGATGGGGGGCACATTCTCGGGTTCGAGCGCCTTCTCCTTGGCTTCGAAGAAGTAGTCACACACGCTCCGGTTGATGACGCTCTTCCAGTGTTTCTCCAGGAAGATGTCTCCCGTGTAATTAATGAGGAACAGACTGTGAATCATCTCAGCTGAAAAAACAACGTAGTTGTTGTTGTTGTTGTTGTCAACAAAGTAAAGCGTCATACTAAATTAACATTCTCTTTCCTGTATTGATTCAGAATTGATGGTGTCAGAAAGGAAGTGTCACATGGTTGTGTCAAATCTGAAGAACTCACTGAGTCGATCGAGTTTACTTCGAGCAGTTCCTGAACTTTCAGGTTATAGATTCGGGAATAAATGCACAGGCTTATGCATATTTCCAGCATACAACAAATTCTAACTAAGATGACACGAGTCGCTAAATTGCATATGGAGAACAGCTTATGAATAGAAAAGTTCCGTGTAACACTTAAAGTTTTACCTGCTGACTGCAGTTTGGTCGACAAGCTGTGATGATGTTGCCACTAGGCAGGAAAGGCTGAGAGAATGCCTGCTCCAGCGAAACGCATAACAAACTTGAGTTGATATTTTATGGCAATACATTTAATGAACTAGAATCCAGATTAAAGTTTTTAAGAGCCTGAAATAATAATGTAAACATTTATCGGGAGAAGGAAATGTACGAGGCAACTGTTCTATCTTTTTTATTCAGGCACATTTAAAGGCAGATTTGGAAAATTACCTCAATTTCGTCTTTCAGGATTTTCGTTACACAAAATATGGAGTGCTCAGAAATGAGTAAAACACACTGATATGTGTGAGTTACAATTTTACGTCAACTGTACATTATTCCTGAGTGCGCGTGTTTGTCAGCAAATTATTAATTTGGTCTCTATTAATTATACATAACCTTCAACGAAAATATCGAAACTTGGTATTGTATAAAATCCGAAATGAAGCCCAAAAACGAAGTCAATGACCCGTTTCTAGTTTTGGGATTAAATTATCATATTCCCTAGTCATTCATTTCTGCTAATTGATTACTTTATTGACTGCCTGGCTTTAATTGTGATGAAAAACAGTGGCTTTTTAGAATCGTGCATGGGGCGTCCTCATTCAGCTGCATTTAAATCTTCGTTTTAGAACAGTGTAACTCCAAAAGTCGGGTAACTATTGTTATTATTTTTAATAACGCTGTTCAATTCAAATACACCATGTGGTTGGTGGGGCCGTCTTGGACCGCCTATCTTTAGTCGCCTGCGAGCTCACAATCAGGGTGAATATATATCCCTCTCTATTTATTAACTGGGATACCTGCAAGCTATCTCGCCGGTAAGACGGTTGAACGCTACGTGCCGCGCTTGACCAACAATGGCCTCCTCCGAAGAACCCAAAGCTAAGAAACCTAAAATTTCTGCACATGAGGATTCGGACTGTGCACCCAAAACATCTCCTATCAAACTAAGGTAACCACAGTCCTGGGGTGTAAAAATGCGTGGTTCTGTATAGTTGTGAAAACAAAATATAAACTTCCCTTGCGGTCGGATTTTGTTTACACGAATGTGAATGAGAAGAAATAAAGTCAACGCTTGTGTGTAACCTAGTTGTTACAGTTAACGTGAAATCTAGATTAAAATATGTAGTGGGATTGAAACAGAATCGTCTTCAAGTAGTGCTATTACAATGTCTTCCCTTGTCATTGTCCATTGAGTTGTCATTGCCGGTTCAAGGTGACCCTTGGTATGTAGAAAAATAGTTCACTCCTCGTGATTGAATTGCTGTTCCGGTGCCAGGTTTGTTGGGGTGACACTTGAACGCACCGTAGCCCGCCCGCCACAACTAGTGGCATGGCAGTCACGTGACTTCGACAAGGCACCGTTTTTATACCCAGTCCCCCGCGAGTGCACTTGGACGCACCACGATGCCACTCTTCACACTTAATCCAGCTCCTTTGAAGCGCTTATCAGCACACCTCTCACGAACATCTAAGTATCTTTCACGAGAGATGTGTTGAGGGGAGCCAATAGCCAGCAGGAGAAAGACTCCTCGTGGCCCTACCTCCTTTAGATGCCAGTCATCCAGTTAGGAGGAGGAGGAGGAGCTGGGGTTGCGGTTGGGGAGGGAGGGGGGGGGGGGGTCATCGATCTGCCACACATTTGTGCTGAAATTGAGCAGTTTGGGAATTCTTTGCTCCTTTCTCATTTAGCTCGCTCAACAGGTCTCTAGCACCTGCACAGACTGACAGAGAGATGTCTGTATTGAGGTAAGTCTCCAGTGGCAAAGAGGATTAATGTAATGCTTAAATAATTGGCTGCACAGATATTATCTGACTTGCATAGAAGGACGATGTATGTGCTGTTGGACAAGATAGCAAGGGTGTGGCATCCACAGGGGTCCATGCATGGTCTTTCGAATGAATAAACGTTTTTCTTCTATGTTTTGGTGAATGGCTCTAGTTGCCAAAGGGAGGCATGTAAATGTAGGCCATCTACTCTGTACTGCAAGATTTTGTGGATTAGAAAAGCAACAAGTTACGTGACAGCCATTCGCTGATGTTGCATATGTGGATGTTTATCACTGACGCATGGCCTAGGGGCCTGGAAACGGGTCATATGCCGGTCATATCAGTGTCCTTTTGCAAATGGAATCACATGACCTCCTTTTAATGCGGGGCTCTTTCCTAAATCCAAGGAGGCCCATACAGCATTTATGAGGGGCAAAAAAGATGCAATTGTCAGTTACGAGGAGTCTTTAAAGTCCAGACACTTAGGCAATTGACAGTTTTGTGGAATCATTGCATTCAATTGCTCTGAATCTTGCAAAGCTCTTCACTCTTTGTTTCATAGATTTTGGAACTCATATTGAAGATGCTAAATGCATATTGAAGATGCTAGATGCTAATATTCTAATTCAATAGAATGTGTATTTTTGCCTCAGTGTCCAGACTATATTATGACCCTTTGTGGGTTAAATGTTCCAACAGTTCCTCTACGCTGTATTTGTTTGTAGAATTGCACGGCAGGCAAAAATAAGTCAGCCGTATATGGCCCGATATCTGTCAGTTTCGCACCGCTGCCTTTTATGAAGTGTTCAAGTGCAGTGTTGACCCGCAGAAACAACCCACAAGCCCGGTGGTGCCATCTTAACATAATGACACTCATGGGTTGACTGGGCTCTCTTTGTATACTTTGACAACACAATGTCATAGACGTGCACTATTTCTCCTTTCCCATGGAGATTTTTCATCGTCATGTGATTGTGGTCACAAGGCGCTAGCCTTTGCAAAAGAATTGTAAATACAGTACATTCAAGTCACACATATGCCCATGGCGGCATTTCTGGCACACTTGCTGACTTACCGAGAGCAGACTCGGAGAAAGTAAACAAACAGGATGCCACGACATGTAATCTCAAGATGCTCCTTGCTTACTTAGAGGAAAGCGATGACTAAATCCTCTTTTTACGCTTATGTTGCAGCCCTAATTCACTGTTCGGGATGGGAAATCCCTTGCTTGACATTTGTGCCGTGGTGGACAAAGACTTCCTGGACAAGTAAGTTCAACAACAGTCAAAATAATTTGTGTCTGTTGGTCTAAGAAGCACAACATGAAATACAAACTGGCAGCTTCAAGTGCAGAATGGGCAATAATTTGTCATTTCGGTCGTTTTCTGTTTAACCTCTGAAGTGGGCAGAGAAAATAAATGTTTGAGTTCCTAATACCAGTTGGCACCAGTCAAACTATTTATTTACCTATTTCGTTGACTTTGTATCCTCTGTAATAAACAGCCGTTTTTTTCCCTCAGCAGTGTCCATGCTGCACTGAAGTGAGCAGGACAAAGTGCTCATGTGGCTTCAAGTCCAGAGTCCCCCCTGCAAGGAAGCCCTTGCGTAAATGCTGGGATTAGATTTAAAAGAGCCGAGCACATACTCTACATCGAATTCAGCCTCTCTTCCAAATAAAGCAGAAATGAAACTGTGCGTCAGGCATGAAAAATGTTTTGGAGAACCACTATTTTGTCTGTACTCCCTGTGAAGATAAACCAAGTCGTGTATGAGGGCTGTTGTGTATTTTTTTTTCTAAATGAATGCCATTAACACTTTTTTTGTGTTTTTTAATTTGTAGATACACACTCAAACCAAATGACCAGATCCTGGCTGAGGACAAGCACAAAGCACTGTGCGTATTTCCCCCTTAAGAGCCTCTCTTGTAGAATATTGACTATTTGATGTCACATGCTTGTCCGTTAACTGTTCCATCGACATTCTAACGGGCTCCTCTCAAGGCTGCAGCGGACCAGTCACAACAGCCCTGTGAATCGCCCGCGTTGAACTCCGTTTGGTTATAGAACAGCAATAGTAGGGCAGCAGATCTCGCACGGCGAGTGTGTGTGAGCCAATAGCAGAGCAGGACTTTTCACCTCCCAGTTCCTGTCAGACAAGAGCCACAAAGCAAACAGCAGGAGATAAAGTTGAGCAGTCAATCTCGCTGTCTTTATTCATAAATGAGGCGGGTAGTCACCCAATACACTTGTTAATCCATTAGGCAAACCTCAAGTACCGGTAAATTGCAAATACCCACAAGGAGTTGGTAAAAAGTGCAAAATGGAAACCACAACCTATGAGACGGTGCTTATCCAAGATGAATCAGAAAAAGAGGCCAGGAAGTCATTGCAGTGCAGACACATTTGTGGGGAGTGTGGGGAAGGACGGGGGGTGAGGGGGAGTGGGGCGGGGGAGTCTTTTACAAAGAGATCCCACGCAAACACTGCTTCAGAGCATTAAGCCGTCTTTTGCATTGTAGACAGAGCACAGTGAAGGTGGCTATTGCCATCACAAAAACCCTCAATCTGGCATCTGGGCTGTCTTTAGCATACGCTGTAAAAAGTGGCCATTGCAGTATATCGTGCATTTTTAGATTTGGCGAATAAGCATGCATATCAAACCCTGCCTTGTGCAAAAGTGTTTTCAAGAGATGGCAAATGATTTCGGAACCATTGAAACATCCAACATGAATTGATTTTCTAACTTCCCAAAGGCCCATCCAACACATGCGTCTGAATAAGTTTTACCCTCGAACTGATCCGCTCTTGTAGGATAACCCGTTGTTTCTTTGTCTAGCAAGGAAATGTTTACAGTGAGCCCCACGCTGCAGCATCTGGCTCTGTCTCAGAACATTTAACAGCAGGTGTCCTGCCCACCGTCCCAGACAGAACAACTGTACATCAAACAAGGCAAATTTGGTGGTTTTTGTCCTGCTATTAATATTCATTTATAATATATGACATATTGCAAAATTCATCGTATTTTACTGCATATTATGGAGTAGTAAAAAGTCTGGGTTTCTCTGCTCATACGAAGTAGTGCCAGTAGGCAACACTGTACATGTGGTATGTGTTGTAATGCATGTCTTATGCCACTAGAGGTCATTGCCTCCTCTGGAACAAGCAGTTGATTTGAGACCGATTGAAGTTCTACTTCATATTGACATGAATGTTTTGGGGGAGACCACCCATCAGAGAGGATGCCCAAACATTGTAGAGAGTGGATACAAGCATATGTGGAGGCTCTACATGCTACTTAAACACATTAGGAGTGTTAGGACCTTTCAAGTGTGATTCCGAAACCATCTTAGAATCGGTTACTTAAGCCTGGCAATATCTGTTCGATCAAGTGTGATTATAGGTCTTGCTTTATTTACTATTTTTGTACATTTGTTATTTTTTTCCGCATGCAGATTTGACGAGATAGTGAACAAGTTCAAAGCGGAATACCACGCTGGGGGAGCCACACAGAACTCCATCAAGATTGCTCAGGTTAGTCGCATGCGTCGTGCTGTGAAAATCACCGCAGTGATTCCGTCCTTCATTTAATGTGGAGTTGTAATCTGCACCTTCACTGCGTACAGTGGATGATCCAGGAGCCTCACAACGTGGGCACTTTCTTCGGATGCATCGGCAAAGACAAGTTTGGGGAGATCCTGAAGCAGAAGGCAGAGGAGGCCCACATCGATGCCCACTATTACGAGCAAGACAAGGAGCCCACGGGCTCGTGTGCAGCGTGCGTCACCGGAGCGAACCGGTAAGGGCCACACACATGTAAGCTCGTTTTGTTTACTTGAAACATGCAGTACATGGTTTGTTACTATCTGGCGTTTCCCCCCTTTCTTTAAGGTCACTGGTGGCTAACCTGGCTGCCGCTAATTGTTATAAGAAGGAGAAACATCTGGACCTTGAAGAAAATTGGAAGTTGGTGGAAAAGGCTAAAGTTTACTATATAGCTGTGAGTACTGATTTGCGAATGTCGCTTGACTCTCGTGTTCACCTCAAACCTTCGAAGTGAACTTTCGAGACTTCACTGTACATGAAAACGACTGCCTGCATGCAGTCCATCCATTTTTCAGAAAATTACATTTTATGTATTAAATGAACACTTTTTGAACTCTTACAAAAAAATGAAAATAATCACAAAGTTGAAGGTAACTTAATTAAAAAGCTGAACTTGGAGCAAATTTCTAGAGCTGAACTTCTAGCAAACAAAAATGCCGTGAGCCATCATCCTTTCAACTTTCGGAGCGTGTCTTGGAGTTTTGCCCCGATTTAAAAGTACTCTGGAAAAAAGAGCACAATTTCATTCATTCATTCATTCATTCATTTTCCGAACCGCTTGATCCTCACTAGGGTCGCGGGGGGTGCTGGAGCCTATCCCAGCCGTCTTCGGGCAGTAGGCGGGGGACACCCTGAATTGGTTGCCAGCCAATCGCAGGGCACACAGAGACGAACAACCATCCACGCTCACATTCACACCTAGGGACAATTTAGAGTGTTCAATCAGCCTACCATGCATGTTTTTGGAATGTGGGAGGAAACCGGAGTACCCGGAGAAAACCCACGCAGGCCCGGGGAGAACATGCAAACTCCACACAGGGAGGCCGGAGCTGGATTCGAACCCGGCACCTCTGCACTGTGAAGTCGACGCGCTAACCACTGGACTACCGGGCCGCCCAGCACAATTTCAATGAACAGGGAAAGAAATATTTGCCAAATTACTGCCTAAGTATTTATTGTACCTGGTCATTGGGACTTCTGCTCCTGAACCTCTGCGCCCAGTGTCTGCAAATCAGGGCTGTATGAAGTCACCTTTATCTTTACAGTGTTGCAGATGGCGAATGCTGATCATTGAAATTGCACAAGGTCTGAAGAAAGAAGTGATCCACGTTTTTGAGACAAATACCATACACTTAAATCGAACACTTCTAATTTATTTTCCCAAGCCACGCAGAGCCGCAACACAAGGATGTTGCGCGCATCTCCGTTGTTGCGGGTTGCCGACCGGGTAGTCCACTGTGACATATTGATTCAGTGAGGTCAATTCAATTCTACTCCACTGGATGGCAGAAGTTTTATTTGGAAAAGTCCCAAAAATTTCACGTTCAGTGAATTTGTTAGTAAACTGAGAGTGGTTATCAGTAGTTCAGTTTGGATACTTTTTATTTAATGGTCTGTTGTGAGATTTTTCTAAAGTTAAATGCGTGCCTTGGCTCAAAGTTTTGGGAAACACTGATTCACAGTGTAGTATGCGTATTTAATCGAATGTAATGAAACATTTCTTATTGCTTCGTATAGTATTTTACCACTGCTGTCCTATGTGTTTCCACATGTATTGATGCAGATGTTGACCGTTTCCTTCCAGGGTTTCTTTGTCACAGTGTCTTTGGAGTCCATGCTGAAAGTCGCCAAGCACGCGTCGGAAAATAACAAACTGTTCTGCCTCAACCTGTCGGCACCCTTCATCTGTCAGTTTTTCAAGGACCATCTCATGCAGCTCTTGCCTTACGTGGACGTGCTCTTCGGCAATGAGACGGTAAGGCAGCTTTCCACCTGATATGTATTTGTATGTGCGCTTGGGTTCCGAATAATAGCACTGTGTGAAAAACAAAAGGAGTCAAGCAAAAAAATTTTGAATCTTTATTATAGTTTTTATTTCTGTACACGCAAATGCACAGGGGCCACCGCGCATTCTACTATTCCAAATCAAACATGAAAATTACATTTTATGTATTAAATGAACACTTTTTGAACTCTTACAAAAAAATGAAAATAATCACAAAGTTGAAGGTAACTTAATTAAAAAGCTGAACTTGGAGCAAATTTCTAGAGCTGAACTTCTAGCAAACAAAAATGCCGTGAGCCATCATCCTTTCAACTTTCGGAGCGTGTCTTGGAGTTTTGCCCCGATTTAAAAGTACTCTGGAAAAAAGAGCACAATTTCATTCATTCATTCATTCATTCATTTTCCGAACCGCTTGATCCTCACTAGGGTCGCGGGGGGTGCTGGAGCCTATCCCAGCCGTCTTCGGCGGCGGGGGACACCCTGAATTGGTTGCCAGCCAATCGCAGGGCACACAGAGACGAACAACCATCCATGCTCACACTCACACCTACGGACAATTTAGAGTGTTCAATCAGCCTACCATGCATGTTTTTGGAATGTGGGAGGAAACCGGAGTACCCGGAGAAAACCCACGCAGGCCCGGGGAGAACATGCAAACTCCACACAGGGAGGCCGGAGCTGGATTCGAACCCGGCACCTCTGCACTGTGAAGTCGACGCGCTAACCACTGGACTACCGGGCCGCCCAGCACAATTTCAATGAACAGGGAAAGAAATATTTGCCAAATTACTGCCTAAGTATTTATTGTACCTGGTCATTGGGACTTCTGCTCCTGAACCTCTGCGCCCAGTGTCTGCAAATCAGGGCTGTATGAAGTCACCTTTATCTTTACAGTGTTGCAGATGGCGAATGCTGATCATTGAAATTGCACAAGGTCTGAAGAAAGAAGTGATCCACGTTTTTGAGACAAATACCATACACTTAAATCGAACACTTCTAATTTATTTTCCCAAGCCACGCAGAGCCGCAACACAAGGATGTTGCGCGCATCTCCGTTGTTGCGGGTTGCCGACCGGGTAGTCCACTGTGACATATTGATTCAGTGAGGTCAATTCAATTCTACTCCACTGGATGGCAGAAGTTTTATTTGGAAAAGTCCCAAAAATTTCACGTTCAGTGAATTTGTTAGTAAACTGAGAGTGGTTATCAGTAGTTCAGTTTGGATACTTTTTATTTAATGGTCTGTTGTGAGATTTTTCTAAAGTTAAATGCGTGCCTTGGCTCAAAGTTTTGGGAAACACTGATTCACAGTGTAGTATGCGTATTTAATCGAATGTAATGAAACATTTCTTATTGCTTCGTATAGTATTTTACCACTGCTGTCCTATGTGTTTCCACATGTATTGATGCAGATGTTGACCGTTTCCTTCCAGGGTTTCTTTGTCACAGTGTCTTTGGAGTCCATGCTGAAAGTCGCCAAGCACGCGTCGGAAAATAACAAACTGTTCTGCCTCAACCTGTCGGCACCCTTCATCTGTCAGTTTTTCAAGGACCATCTCATGCAGCTCTTGCCTTACGTGGACGTGCTCTTCGGCAATGAGACGGTAAGGCAGCTTTCCACCTGATATGTATTTGTATGTGCGCTTGGGTTCCGAATAATAGCACTGTGTGAAAAACAAAAGGAGTCAAGCAAAAAAATTTTGAATCTTTATTATAGTTTTTATTTCTGTACACGCAAATGCACAGGGGCCACCGCGCATTCTACTATTCCAAATCAAACATGAATAAAATGTAGCCAATGTGTTATTACTTTTTGGAAGGTAAGTAAGTGACTGTGTTGCATGGAATTGACCTCCAACTTCTGACACAACATGATTACACTACATTCTGAATTTTTTGGCTTGGCACTACAAGTTCTGTATTGTGTTATGGTCTGGGAATCGGGTCTGCTGACAGGTGCGCCTGGACTCATTGTTTTCTGCTTCAGCATGAGGAACCATTGCCTCTTCAAATATTCTGATGTATTCAAACTGATCCATGGCTCCTGGTTAACCAAAAATTGGTCCAGCACGACAGAATGAGAAACATCCCCATAGCATTATGGCAGCGTATTTTTCTTCTGACAAACTGTCTGCAGTCCCTCTTTGTCCCCAAAAGAGCAATTTTGCTTTCATCAGTCCACAAAATTGCTCAATTTCGCTTTTGGGCCAGTGAGTGTGTCCTTTGACAAATTGTTGCCTCTTCGACACATCAGTTTTTTTTTTTCCCTCCAACAACTGGACTTCACAGGGGCTTCTTGTCAACAGCTTGGATTCCCATAGGTGTCTTAAAGATTTCCAGAGTAATTGTGGAATTTTGTCTCATCATCTTAGGCTGGAGTAGCAGTTTTCAGATGCCCAGTTGGGCACATCTGCAAAGCAATCCTCAGAAACAGCGGTTATAGAACAATGTATTGATGAAGTGATTTGCACGGAAAGCTAATTCTTGAAGCCTAGTTGTTTTTTTTCTGTTTAGAAACTTTTGGAACTTTTGGCCAAAAGGTTCAACCTGGCTTCATTGAACCATAATAACATTGTCACTTGTGTTTGGGAGAGTTTGTTATGGTCTGAGGTAACCAGGTGGAATTTAGACAAGGTTGAGGGAATCGTGGACAGTTCAAAGTAAAAGTCACTTACTTAAAAAAATGCAAAGAAAAGCCGACGAGAACAGTTGAACTTTATTCGTGGTTAATCAGAGGCACATTACATTTTGTGAATCCAAGAGAAAATGAGTGAATCTGATTGGTTAATTCCAAACACAGCCAGTTCCCTGTTTTGGAGGGTGTGCAACCGCATTATTTCAATTGTTTCTTTTTCCTTTCCCTCACAAAATGTCTAAAATTTATTGATTTCATTCACAATTTTAGGAGGGGGGGGATATAGCACCAAGACTGTTGATAATGGAAATGCTTGTTGTGCCAGATTAAAATTTGTGACATATTTTTTCCATGTGAGGATCAACAAACATTAACTCAAGATTTTTATTTATTTATTTTTTTTATTCTGTCCTACAGGAGGCAGCCGCATTCGCGAAAGAGCAAGCTTTTGAGGTGATTCAATGTCCCTCCTGTTATCGCCGCTGCACTTTCATGCACTTTGTATAAAACATGCGCCATGCGGTCACATCTCTGCAGACCAAAGACATTAAGGAGATTGCCAAGAAAGTGCAGGCCCTGCCCAAAATCAACACCAAGCGACAAAGGATTGTTGTCTTGACTCAGGGGACGGATGAAACTGTGATGGCTCTCAGTAAGATTTCCATTGCTGCCCCCCACCCCTCAAATAAAGCAATCCTGTATTTGAGGTGTAATTATTTCTCCTCTTTACGTTCAGGTGATAAAATTGAGACCTTTCCAGTGATGGCAATTGATCCCAAAGACCTAGTGGACACAAACGGTGCTGGTGACGCCTTTGTAGGAGGTGAGAGCTTGCGATGTTTGCTTCTCTGTCTTGTTAGGTTACAGTGTGTTTACCCAGTTTTGAAACCAAAAAAAAAAAAAAAAATTCCTTCTGTTTCTCAGGTTTCCTGTCTGGGCTGGTCCGAGAAAAAACACTGGACCAATGCGTGAGAGCAGCTCACTATGCTGCCAACGTCATCATTAGAAGATTGGGTTGCACGTTCCCTGAAAAGCCAGACTTTGTTTGATGTGTTTTTATTGTTCTTCTGTTTCACCCCAAAAATGTCCATCGTTGAACACAAACATGTCACCCGGAATGCTTTTTATCCCGGTTTTCCCCCTCCATCAGATATATTTTTTTAACCTGCCATCTGACTTCTTTTTAATTGTTACCTTTGTGCCACCTCACATGAGGATGTATTCTTTTTTTCCACCTGGTTGCGCTGCAGGGACTATTAATAGGGATTTGTCAGTCATTCAGATGCAAGCTCAGCAAATCAAAGAATTAATTAATTAATTTGTGGCGTGATTTGATTAGGCCAGTTAAGGACAGGACACATTTTTTTTCTTTCAAATGCATGATCAGTAAGTGTCAAAGCCACTGGCCACAGGAAACAGAACTGTGACATTCAACAGTGTGCGAATCATGAGTGCCTTTTATTCTTTGTTGCAAACGTTGAAAGACTTTTGTCATCAGTATTCAAAGTGATAGTGCACATATGCTAGTACTGTTGGAACCAAAGACCAACAATCAAAGGATAATTGTGGGCATTGTGGCAGTTTTTTTGTTTTTGTTTTACCCATTTTCCAAGTACCTCAAGACTCGGCTTTGTTTAATTCGACATAAATGCACTATTGTCACATTGGCATAAGATTTTATTTTGATCTCTTTGTGTTTGATTTGGATCAATCAATACTTGAATACACGTGTGACAATTTTTGATGATGCACAATGGTGTTTTCTTCCTTTTATTGCAATTGTTTTAAAATCTTGGATGTACAATCCCGTTCCATCCTATTCCGCAATATGTACCCAAACAAGAGGCCTCAAGTGACCCTTTTTTCTGGTTGTTGCCGGACTTTGTCGAGCATGGACAAATACAATGAAAAAAAAAAAAAATTCATGAGTGTTGGATTTTTTTCCCCTTTTGTTGTTCAATTTTTCAACATTGCATTGCTGATAACATTTCAACCCTTTTTAAAGGTAAATGAGATGAATTTAAGACATTTCATGATGCATTAATAAAAGTATCAATTCTTCCACAGTACTCATATTTTAGTCTGAAGCTCGTGTAAGGTAAGGTAAGTGTAAGCCCTTTTAACATCAGCTTGTGTTAAAACATATTTTTTATTCCTTTTATTTTCTTCTACTTTCTAAAGTTAACAATACAGACTGCGCCTGTCTGAGCGTTTCGTCCCTGACCTATATAAACAATTTGGTAACGGAAAGTAGTAGAAATGGGCACATCGTCATTTTCTTGCAGGGGTCAATGATCAAGTTCAGCGTGTTTGTGAATTTCATAGACAATATCTGCGTCGATCTGCCTATTTGGTCAGAAAAAGTAGTCTAAAATCTAGAAATGATTCTTCCTTTTTCTTAAGTTACTGTATCTCCACTGATGTCCTCTATAACAACATCCTCCCAACCTATAGTACCACTTAACAACCACACATCACTTGCACATTTACTCAACACGTTCACTGCTACAAGAAAGCAGGTTGCTGAGACAAAAATGAGATATGAAACTCAGTGGACCCCAAACCCCTTTTAAAATGTGATCCCAATCACGACTGTTGATCTTGCGTCTTTTGTCGTTTTAGTCTTAGCTTCTCCTCTTGCAGTGTGATGTCCAGAGCTCTGAGCTGTTTCAGGAAACCGTGGTTGGGGAGGACGCAACGGCGGCGTCGCACATGCTCGATGGCGTCCACCACTGTTAAGCCTTGCTCCATCATCAGGTAGGCCAAGACCAGTGACGCTGACCTGCTGCGACCCATCACGCAGTGCACCAACACCTTGTCTGGAACCAGTCAAAAGATGAGAATAATTGGAGAATGGTTGTGGCAAATAGCTAAGGCTTGCTTTCATTTGATTTTTTTCTTTATGCTTGCTAAATGTAGTGTGTATTAAACTTTTTTTTTCCCTCTGGGTAACATCTAAAAAATGTAAATGTGCTGCACATAAAAATATTATCAAATGTTTAAAAACAAACAGTTCAGTTGTATTTATCTTGGAAGTTAAATACAACTGAACTGTACTTTGTTTTACTCCTCTGTCTGCAGCCACGTCAGCATCGCAAATGAGAATCTGTTCTCAATTGCCTTACCCGGAATAGACAAATGAAATATATAAACTCATTTCAGTCCGGTAATGAAGTACTGTAATGCTACTTTGTTACTTCAGTCTCAAGACTGCACCCTTAACTTACTCTGTGGTTGTCCCAGGGCCTCGCTGATGAACCGTGTCGCCGGGTAGAAGAACTGCGAGATGTTGAACGTGGGTTTGTCGTCGGCCTCCACCCCAAAATACTGGATGTCCATGTCTGTGTAATATTCTGCACCAGTCAGCACATTGTTGTACTTCCCCTCCGCAGCATTCAACACATGCGTGATACCCAGCTCCTTCAGACCAGGTCGCTCCAGAGCCGTCTTCCTGTTTCCCAAACAACACATACCGCTGAATTTGTTTAGAAAATCAATTCTAGTCATGATTTCTTTTCCTTTTCTTTCTTTCTGAATAGGCCAACAGTTTGTGCGTGTTGACTTACTCATCCCCGATGAAGACATTGGGCCAGACTTGGTTGAAGTGTGCATATTGAACACCGCTGCCAGTCCAGAAAAGCTGCTCCAGGTCTAGAGTACCTGGTGTGATGTAATCACTGTCTGGGTCCACTTGAACTGCCATGTAGGGGTTCTTTCCTCTTGATTTTACTCCACAGGAGGACATGGTTCACCTGTAAGCACCAAGGAAAATAATATATGTACGAAAATAATGATTTAAACTTAAACTAGTTAGATGTTTTCTTGTAGATGTTTTTAAGTTTAGTTTTTCCACTTTCCTCCTTGTTTAGACTCGTATCTCTTCTATAGTAGGCGCGTTCATGCAGGAGTGCAAAGTCCCCATACAAATGCCAGTGATTGACATGTCATGCCATGACAATCCATGACATGTAGCAATATCTTTTTTTTTGGGGGGGGGTACATTGCCACCTCCCAGCAATGCTGCCCTGTGCGACCGCACATAATGCTGATGCCAGAAACCGCCACTGAATATATTGTAAGAAACAGATCTGCAAATTATTACTGCAAATGTACCTCCACATATCAATAAAACCAAAAGTATCTGAGGATGTCATTCAAGCTTGTGCATTATAATCGGTCTCATTCGGATCCTGTGGCCTGTTAGCCATTTACGTCCCTTGAGAAGATTTCATATGGCGTAGTATGCAATTCTAAAAACAAGTTAAACATTAAAGCAGTAGTTCTTAACCTGGGTTCGATCGAACCCTCGGGGTTCGGTGAATCAGTCTCAGGGGTTCGACAGAGCCTCTGCCATGGAGGTTAAGACACACACGACTCAACGTGTCAATTAGTTATGACAAGCCCGCTTGGCCATCACTGGCTGGTTCATTTTGTGCACAATTAAAAAACGTATTCTTTATACTTATACTAATTGTGTTTAAATTTTTCTGTTTTTAATAAATGTGTTTTTTATGTCTTGAATTTGTAAACAAAACAAAACATATTTTTATTTTTCACTAATGAAGGGTTCGGTGAATGTGCATATGAACTGGTTGGGTTCGGTACCTCTAACAAGGTTAAGAACCACTGCCTTAAAGGGACTGTTCTCAAAGCCAAAAAATATTCAACCCATCAAGATCCTCCTTATCATTATTAGTGTGTGAAGCCGAGTATAAAGCAGAAAAAAAAGATCACTTACCTGTCATATACGTACTGCAGTCGTGTGAAATTTGTGATTTGTTTCCAAACAGGACCTGTTCCTTCACAGTCGGCATGAGGACACATGCTAACTGCTCTCTCTGTGTTTCACGTGATATTTTTAGGCCTCTGCCCGCCATGACCCCCCACATCAGCGTGACAACAACTGCTTGTTTCAAACCTTGTGACACCTCCTGTAGTGAATGACAGTGAATACGAGGCACACAAAATGTTTAAAGGTAGCGACGTGTTACATCACAGTCATGTTAAGAATCTCGCATGTTTTAAACAAATGTGTTTGAGCTCAGCTAACAGCAGATCGCGAACCATTTGTAGAACTAATACACTATTGTCACATTTGTTTTTTGTTTGAGTTGGTACCCAGAAATATAACAGCTTCATTAAAAATAAAGTAATTGTGTGTAAACTAGCAGGCTATTTCCTGGTTCGTGGAGAATTACATTATATGGAAGGGTAGAACACATATTCCAATTCAAATGGGAAATAAATCGTAGAGTGCCAATATTGTGGTGATTCGCCTTTGTGTTCGCTAGATAGCAGGCTACTTCCCGGTACATGGAATGTGACTTAAGATGAAAGGACTGAACTGCTCCGGATGATGTAAATGGCACCGTTCCTTGCTGTTATTTCGCAATTTTTATAACGTATTGATGGTGTCTATGTTTGCAATCCGGTGGTATTAATATATGGATTAAGTCGGGTTAGTGTGTGTGTGTGTGTGTGTGTGTGTGTGCGCGCGCGCGCGCGCAAATATTTATTGCAAATGTAAAGGTTGGACCACACTTGATTGACATGTCCTATGAGTCGTCTGTCTTTGAGCAGCAGCTCAGAGAGCTCTATCGCAGTGGGGGGGTTCATGTGGTGCATCCCTCAGAGACTTTCTAGTTAAGCACACACACATGCACAACAAATAAAACTACACGGAATTATATGTGCTTTTAAAATGAGTATTTTCCTTAGAATGGACTGTATATTAACTAATCTAAGTGGCTGTAGCAATTTCTTCTGTTAATGTATCACCTTATTATTTTTATGATGCTGCAAAAAAAAAAAACATAATAAACAAAACACAAGATCAAGGCACAAATGCACTGTCTATGAAAATCATCGACTTCCTTTGATAGCACTTGAGCGTTAAACTCATGACAAAATCAAGACAGATTTTCTACAACAGATTCAAACAGACCACCGTGACAACCCCCCGCAGGTCCTCTCAACAGAAAAACAAAGTGGCATTATCCAATGAACTTTAACATTTGTCGCCTCACTTAGTTCCACGAGTGTGTATTGTTATGTAACACGTCGATGGGGAACACGTCTGCTCTCCTTGGAGAAGAACTGACATTCACCAGTACTGTATGCTCTATTTTTAGGATAAATGAACATGTACAGATAATATGTGTTGAAATGAATTTGTGGTATTTTATATGATTCAGCTATCATGTTGTTGTTGTTTTGTGTGACTATGACTGCAACTGACATTTTCTTGGATCACATGACCTACCTTTGGCCTTGTGAGGAAAACGTGTAAATGATTTGGCACTACTTAAAACACAATGTTGTACATAAAATGTATTGATGGTATTCATTTTAAGTAATAACAACAATAATAATATGAAATAAGAATATCATCAGTGAAATAGAAAACTGTGATACATGATATTTAGATGCAGTAACGAACATAACATTTACACTTATATTATCAAACATTGTGATTATTATACACGTATATTTAATTACCCTATCCGAATGGATCATTCATTGTCATTGATTTGATCATTTTCTATGGTTGTATGATTTTATCTTTTATACCATTTGAATAGAAGTAATCAAAAAGCAGTTGCATAGTTGGGGATGGGACAATTTGTAGATCAATGATGCAATACAATTTGGAGTTTTTTACATTGAATTCAATTTACACCATTTTTATGACAATTGCTATGGACATAACCCATAGTTAAGGTTAGTATGTGCGGTTAAAAACAAGCAAAAACAGTGTGCATTCTTAATATAACCACTGATAAACAAGATCACTGTGTTTCTTAAAATGCTGTGAAGTAATACAGTATGTACAAAGTTGCGGATATTTTAATGTGCGATTAAAATGAAAAATAGAGAAACCCAAAACATCTCTTCAAAGTGTTGTCCATGCAAGATGTTTGTCAGGGAATCGTAGCGGAAAGGAGGTGAAAACAAAGGAGATGTCGCATCAAAGGAGGGGACACAACCTCCTTTTGAATGCCAACTGTTCACTCAGCTTGTGGAGGAGCATCAGGAAGTTCCGATTGGGGTAAATGGCACGTTTTTGCACGACGTGCCTCAGAGCATCGTGGAGGGTGAGACGGTGATGCAGCATCAGGTAAGCCAGCGCCAGTGTGGCTGAGCGGCTTACACCCATAATGCAATGCACCAGGACTTTCCCTGAAAAGTTGCAGGAAGAAAGTCAAAAGCGAGATTACAAATACAGAGAGTCTGTGACACAAGCTCACCGTGGTCCTTCTTTAGGCCTTTATGGATGAAGTCCGCTGCGGGTTTGAAATACTGACTGAGGTCAAAGTGGTCCGAGTCTTCTGCTGGTATGCCGCAGTAAACGTAAGCGTCGCCATAGAAGCGTTGGTCCCCGATGCTTCCCTGCTTGGAGTGAGCTGCATTCAGGATGTGAGTGATGCCCAGCTTGGATAAAGTCTTTTTATTTTGTGCTACAGCTCTAGCAAAACATACGAGAACAGAGACAAAGCCACTTTAATGAACTGGAACAACTACATTATTTTCATTCCATACCACCACATATATTTTCAATGTCATTGTTTGAATGGCTGCAACTCTCTCTATTATTAAGCTGATCTCAATCAGAATGATTCTAAAGTTTGTATTCTCAACTTCCCTAAACTGCACTAACCTTGCACTCAACTGAGGCGTGACTCACATGTTTCCTATGTAGAGGTTTGGCCAGACTTCATCCACTGCAGTGAGCTCCAGTGTGCAGGAATCCAAAATGAGTTCCACTTGTTTAATGAGCGCCAGGTCCTTTTGCTCCTTACGCCTTGACATTATCTCCTCTCCAAGCGCCACAACGTGTGTGTGTGTGTGTGTGTGTGTGTGTGCGTATGTGTGTGTGTGTGTGTGTGAGTGAGTGAGTGAGTGAGAGAGACTAGAGTGTCACTTCACTGCCAAAGTCTGCTCGCAGCTCGCTGAAGGACCCCAGCAGCTGCTTGTATGGACATTGCTGGCCTCCAAAATTAGCTCACTGCTCTTTCTTTGGCTCTGTGTCGTTATTTGACGTTGCATGACAGCCAGAAGTCAAAGAAAAAGAGGTCACTCCAACATTGAGACTTCCTCTCTACTGATTTTCATACTTCAACACAAAAAGCATATTGACTAAAAGTAGCGAAACTTGGAAGCTATTCTTCCATGAATGAGAACTGGTATAAAATCATGAACACAGGTGTTGGCCAAATTGCAGGTTGGGACATGATCGGGATTACGGCTCAGTTTTTATTAGGGTTGAAGATTGTCATAACACAAAAGTAAAATTCTGTCAGCTATCTAATGTATATATTTTTTATGAAATTATTGCGAATTTAGAGTGCTCAATCAGCCTGTCATGCATGTTTTTCGAATGTGGGGGGAAACCGGAGTACCCGAAGAAAACCCACACAGGCACATAGAGAACAAGCAAACACCACACAGGAAGCCAGGAGCCGTAATGGAACCCTGCACCTCTGCACTGTTGACTGCAATGGTAACAAAACATATTCTTCTGCATTGCATGTAATTCTAATAAGTTTAGAAGCAATTCGAATCATTTATAGGGCACTCAAATTTTTTTAAACATTTTGACACAATTTGATTATTTTCTTTCCATGTTTTTAAATTCAAATAATTATTTTATTAAACAATTGTGTACATTTTTTGTGCAATTATTTTACACATTAAAACATCTTTAAATTTCATTACACAAGTAAATTGCTGTACTGTATATTAATATTGCCTCGTAGAAGTCATGCAACCACATTTAAATAATTGGCCCCCTTATATAACCACTTTTGCTACCTGAAACTGTAATGTGTTCAGATATCAATATTCCTCATTGGATCATATTTGAAGTTGTGTTAATTTAACATCTCATATCGTATTCCAGTAGATTATAAATTCATAGGCTACTCGATTTTGCACGTGGTGAATTGATCAATAAGCAATAAAGCAGTATTTGATGGACTTTTATTCTGGTACGGTCTCTCCTTTGCTCTGCAGGGTTTGCTGGAGGAGCATAAGCTGCTGCAGGAAGCCTCTGTTTGGAAAGATCCAGCGTTTTTGCTGCACACACTTTATGGCAGACAGGAGTGTGAGGTGATGGTGAATCATCAGGTAAGCAAGGACCAACGTGGCTGAGCGACTCACACCCACAGCGCAGTGCACCAGTATCCTTCCTGGTGAGAAAAGCGATTTATTGGAAGTTGTTCCAACACCTTCAGGGAGGCTATCACAGCAGCATCACACATTACCTCCTGACGTCAGAGCGCGGTCGATGAAGGCAGCAGCAGGGTAGAAGAAAGGTGAAATGTCAAATGTGGGCAGGTCATTGGCTGGCACGCCGTAGTATTTCACCGTGGTTCCGTAGAAGTCATCGCTGCCTTTGCAACATAGTTTACCATGTGATGCATTCAGCACGTGAGTGATGCCCAGCGTCCACAGTCGGAATTTATCATGAGACATGAACCTACAACAAAAAAAGACATCCTATCTAAGTCATATGCGGGGCGTACCAAAAATCACGTATGCACTTATTACTGCCTATTTTGTTCCAAGCATTATTCTGACAGACATGAGGCCCCCAGGTTTTGACAGTTTCGGCTTGCTACAGAGTACACTCACATGTCTCCCAGGTATAGGTTGGGCCACACCTCATCTCCATGACGACAGGAGTGAGGCGCTGCATGTAAAACCTCCACCAGCTCCTTGAGAGAGAGCTCTGTTGTCGAATGCTCACCGTCTGTGCCATCTTCTCTCACATAATCATTCCCGGAGTCTTCAGTGTCGCATTTCACTGGTGGCACACCACTCATGATAAAGCAAAGGAGATGTTTTTTTAAACCCTAAAACTAAAACACTCACATGCTCTGTTGCCCTCTATGCACTTTCGTGCCATTTGACTGCTGAAGACAGGTGGGGTTGTTTGGCAGAGGGAAGACTTTCATGGGACTGTTTTCAAAATGTGTGCCACAGCTTAAAGGTTGGGAAACATTGCTTTGGGAACACCCCATATAATAGCAAAAGGGTACAGTATATGAAAGTGATAAATCATCAGGATTCGTCGAATTTGAATTGAATGCAGGAATGATTGCATTGTTTTAAAAAAAATTATAGTAAGCCCCCCAAAAATTTGTGATGTTGCCTATCACAATAATTTTCGGAGATTCTCACAATAGGAATTAATTTTAACTACTTTAGTGCCGTATTAAAATACATTTAAAAAAATATTTTGAGCATGGGTCATTCAAGTAATGGTCAAGGAAAATCTGTATCCATAACCAGAAAAAGCTTCCATCGAGACTGCAGTTTTGGGGCCTTCATATACCCTTGGGGAGGGGAAAAAATGAATGAATATATTCATTTATATT
Source organism: Hippocampus comes (assembly GCF_001891065.2). NCBI lineage: Eukaryota > Metazoa > Chordata > Actinopteri > Syngnathiformes > Syngnathidae > Hippocampus > Hippocampus comes. The sequence goes on from NW_017805277.1 coordinate 197,457, forward strand.
TTATGACTTTACTTAATCATAAAATGGATCATTTGATACGGCATTTTTATTATTATCACAGCATTTATCGTCATTTTCTATATTTTTATTTAATTTTTTTTATGTCGAGAGGCATTGTTTCAGTCAACGGGAATCATCTTCCTACATTTGGACAGCAGATGGCAGTGCGCTGAAACATACCTCCCAAGAGACGTTTGTGGCTCCTCTTGTCTGCTGTTGTTGGTTATTGCCATTTCCTGTTTGCTGTTGCCTGGTTGTGAAAGTAGAAGGCATGAAACACTCCTGCAATGCGAGAGGAAGACGGCTCACCTCTTCCTTCTCCCCACTCTGACACAAGCACTGACACTGGTTCTTTGGTAAGAAAAAAAAAATCTACTTCTTCCCAAAAGTATTTTGTTTACACCTGCACACGTTTGACCTCCCGTCTTTGTTTGGTTTCAGTTTAGTTTCACACAGTTGTTTATTATTATGTTACTGTAGTAACAAATAGAAAGCACGTTACTATACTGTCCTGAGTTTCTCCCACTATGTATTGGTTAGCCCCTCAGGGTGTGTTTGCGGTTGTTCTTCTGATTTTCAGTGTTTGCAGGAATCTTCCGAGTTATTTTACAGGCTGAAAGTCCTATATTGTGCAATTGAGTCTCATCACGTCTTCTGTGTCAGTGTGTGACTCAACAAGCAAAACAAGTCTTGAAACTTAACGCAGGCCATCCCAGAGGGCTGCTCTCGTTGCCAGAGTTTTTTTTTTTTTTGAGGGTTTGCTTTGTATGGTGCTTTAATCGGAGTGGTTAAGTTATCATGGGAACATTTGTAGGAGTTAAACTATACAGTATGCTTTCCCTGATAAACGTTGTTGTTGTTTTTGTAAATGAGACCTGGAACGTTATGTAATTGCACCCTTCCATCCTTCCACCTTTCAATCTCTCAATGGGGATAAAATATAAGCCCTAATATTAGGACAACAAATGAGACGTCTTAAATGGGATATTGCAGTGCTAGGTTATTAATCGCAAGGAAAATGAAATTCTTTAAGTCTCTTAGTTTTGTCTACAAGTAATCTGTCCAGCCTTTTGGGAGTTTCTCTTTAATCGGAGTGGTTAAGTTATCATGGGAACATTTGTAGGAGTTAAACTATACAGTATGCTTTCCCTGATAAACGTTGTTGTTGTTTTTGTAAATGAGACCTGGAACGTTATGTAATTGCACCCTTCCATCCTTCCACCTTTCAATCTCTCAATGGGGATAAAATATAAGCCCTAATATTAGGACAACAAATGAGACGTCTTAAATGGGATATTGCAGTGCTAGGTTATTAATCGCAAGGAAAATGAAATTCTTTAAGTCTCTTAGTTTTGTCTACAAGTAATCTGTCCAGCCTTTTGGGAGTTTCTGTTGATGTTGCTGCTGTTGTTTTTCAGCTGCTTGCGTCATGTGACATCCTTTGGGGCGTGACCGATAACATCGATTTTTTTTAAAGGAATTTAGGGCAGAAGTCTTGGAAAGCTAAATTTCAAAATGCGGTAGCATTTTTGTCTATCAAAAAACATGTTCATGTAATTTTGACTTTGCTTTACAGACCCGATACTGACAATGTCATTAATCTGAGAAATACTGACGGTCATGATTTGCATCACTGTTAAAGATGAAATGCAATCCTATTTTAATTATGACTGATATTGTGTTATGATTCAATTACACTGTCTCCAAATTTAATCTGGGAATAATATTTCATTCTTCCTGCCTTGGCAAACCAGCTGTCACAGTAAAATGTATCTCAAAAACTGAACGCATGACAAGATGTACTGACACGTGTTGACTCTGGGTACACTGTCCATCAGCATGTGGAGCCCTGTATTTACTGTATTCTGTTCATGTTATTCTGGTCTGGTTGACCCTTGAGCCGTAGGGAGGAGCTCAACAGGCTGCGCTGTGGTGGTCTTATCTAAGGTTAAAGGGCAAGGACAGTTTTTCTTAATAATCTGAATGCATTTCAGTAGCAGGAAGCAAACACCTGACTGGGGTATTAATTACTGCTGCCAACTGTGTTTTTTTTTTTTAATGAAAAATACAATCTTTGATGCCACAAAGATCATAGCCAATAAGCAGTCATCAGAATGCAGAGGATGTATCTAGCCGGCAGGAGTGAACAAACAGCTAATCATCACGTGAATCATCTTGACTTACGTACCTCTTACATCACCTCTGGAACATTAAAATTGTAATGTAAATGTTCATCCATTGACAAGCATTTTTACCATTTCTCAGGTTAATGTTTTTGGAATTTTGTTTTAAATTAATGACACTTAAATTAATGACATTTTGGATGGTGTTAATAAAAGAAAAACAACATTGTCCAGGTTTTTGAGAAAAAAACAAAACAAAAGAAAACAAAACAAAATGTGCTATCACCATCTCAGAGATCCGGATCTCAGTCCACTCTTTATGAAGTTCTCCCAGATTTCTGAACACACACACACACACACACACACACACACACACACACACACACACACACACACACACACACACACACATATTATAGTGTCTGACTACATGTGTGGCTGCACCGTTTGTATTCAGTGTGAAAGGGTTACAACACTAAGACATTGATGATTGGCATTTTTAATTGTGTGTCAACATTAAGCTAGCATCTTATATTGTTATTATATTGTATTCCCATACATAAAGCACTGGTTGCATAATAAGCGATGATGAAAACAACACTTGCTCCCTGTCGGCTAATATCTTTATCTCCAATTTTATCCTGATTAAGGTCTAAATAATGGGCTTATTCATTCAGTTACGCTTATTTAAGTGATGTAATGAACCTGTCGTTTCTTTCAAGTGGTGATGACGTTGGAAGGCGTCAGGAGGCTTTGATCAGTCAGCGTAGCCTCCTGCATGCTCTGAATGGTCCCTTTCAAAGCATCTGGTGAATCATGGAGTCCTCTGTATCGTCAAGCGTTGTGTGTCTGTCTGCAGAGGCATGGCATCAGAGAGCGGTGTGAGTGCATGGAGCTGTAAGCAGGTGGCCCAGTGGCTGCAGGCGGAAGGATTCGCCGACTATGTGGATCTGCTGTGTGCTGACCACCGCCTGGATGGGCCCAGTCTCCTGGCTCTGACTGAGGCTGACCTACGCGGACCTCCTCTGAGCCTCACCGTGCTGGGGGACATCAAGAGGCTGGCCATATCCCTCCGCCAGCTTCAGAGACAGAACCAAGCTCAGGTGCAGGAGCTAGGTCTCCAGCCTAGTGACAGTCTCCCGGCGGCCGACTGGACCTGGGACAGAGGCGACAGGCACTGCAACGGAGGAGAGTTCACCGGGAATGGCATTGCGCTCCGACAGAGGAATGGCACCCAAGCCGAATACGGCTCTGGAGCGCCGCTGCGTCACACTCACTCCAACGGAAGATGTCGGCAGCACCTGGCCGGAAGGCTTGACCCGGAGGTGTGGAAGACCATCTTGAGTGTCATTTATGTCTTTTTAGTGTTTGGCTTTACTTCCTTTGTTATGGTCATCGTACACGAGCGTGTTCCAGACATGAGAACCTATCCACCGCTTCCTGACATCTTCTTGGACAGGTATCAGCTTTACATGCACCATGATAAACAATATCGAGATTGTGCAGTCTGGTCCACAAGGCTTAAAATAAGTGGGTTTCGCATTGCAGTTTGCGGATCAAAATTGAGCCCCATTAATACACATTGAATCGCGAAACAGAGAGTCAAAACACAATCGGCAAAAGTAGTAGCGTGTTGTACTGGGAGTGGTTCGCGTCACTTGAGAGAGATATGATTGTCAATGACTGTTGCCGGTTTCCTCCCACATTCCAAAAACATGCATTGCAGGTTGATTGGGCACTCCAGATTGTCCCTCGGCGTGATTGTGAGCGTGAAATGTTGTTCGTTTATGTGCGCCCTGCGCATTGCTGGCAAGTAGATCAGGGTGTACCCCGGCTACTATCTCAAGACAGCTGGGATAGGCTCCAGCATGTCCCTCGACCCCCATGAGGATACTGCGGTTCATAAAATGGACGGATTGATATTACAACAGAACTTAAAAAAAAATAATAAATCAATGTAAAGAAAAAGAAAAAAAATTGTTTTTGTCATATTTTTAAATAAAACCTAGCTTCAGTTCCCTGGGATTAACCGTCAAAAAAAAAATCTCCACAAAGTTAGAAAGTTACATTGATTCAGAAAACTGGTTTGTAAAATTTATACCGGTATATCTATTTTAGCCTTGGTTCATGTGCACCATGTCCCCATATCTAATCTGCATGCTGACATTGATGTATTTTCACCCCTGACAGTGTTCCGAGAATCCCTTGGGCTTTTGCAATGGCTGAAGCCTGCGGACTCATCCTGTGCTACATGCTTATGTTGATCCTGCTGCTTCATAAACACAGGTAACACCTAAGTCCTCCTCCCCATTAAAATGTTACCCCACTTGCATATAGTCACCACACATTTCATTCAGTGCGTAGACCCGAGCCCCATGAAAAAAACGAGTTTCAACTCATGACATACAGTGAATTCTACTTAAGTGAAAACATAGCACAGTCCTGAACCAAAAATCACAAGAGTGCTGCAATTTAACTTGATCACACAGCTCACATAACAAAATGTGAGAGGACTGGACCAATTTCAAAATCGGAGCGATTCTGCGAACAAAAGTGAGTGCTGTATTTTTGTTCTTTTGGTCTGAGCACACTGCAGTGGGGAGCATGTGCTGGAGTAGTCTCGGTGCAACCAAAAATTGGATCAATAAAAGTGAATCATGGGGTGGGTTTATGTCACTTGATAATATCATACCTATATAGTATGGATTTGAGAAGGGAGAAATACAAGATGCATTCTTCCAACATGTGGGCGGGGAAAATGGTGGGGCACTGCATTTTTTGGTTTGCCCGTTTGCTAACTAGCAGGCTACTTTGTGTCTTATAGAAAATGACAAAACATGTTAGGATTAGACTGATGGGACTCCCAGGATGTGGGAGGAATCCTCCCATTGAGACACAATGGTGAAAAGAGAGGATAAAGTCGTCTATCCGGATTTCTAAATTGAATGCCTTCTTGCGCACCACTAAAGCTTCTTTCCAGAATGGAAGAATCCATAAAGTTGGCAGAACGGAGCCACAGAGAAGCATTTATCCGCCTGCGCCTTTTACACAGAGCCTAGCCAAGCGAGATATTGCCTCGACTGTGCGACAGGGCATCCGTCCTGCGTTCAGATATTAGATGACGTCAGCATCATGTCTCAAATTCTTGGATGGCCATTGCTTTCAAATCCAACAGTGCAGAAGAAGTGAGGGTCAAATTTTATACCCCTGTCACAGGACTGCAAAAATGAAGAGTCTGTATCAGACAAATACTGAAATTTTGAGATTATTTCCCACTTGACAAAGAAGATCAAGTCCGATGTGTGCCACAACAATGCGTCAGTGATAGCTAAACACAGGAAAACTTATTAATGTTAGCTAATTTAAAAAATAATAATTTTGTAATTATTTTGGTGCCGCGAGAGTGGCTGCCTTCAAAGCAGCTCCTCTACTTTTTGTTGTTCTACTTTCTTCCTGTCATCACTTTGTTGCTGTAAATTGGAAATTTCTCTATTGTGAGACGAATAAAGGTTTTCGTATTCTTATTATTATTCTTAATATTGCCTACTAAGTCTGAACAATTTCAAAAAATAATCAAATCGTGATTTCCCCCCCTCAATAAGTATTTATTTATTTTGGGATTTGCAACCCCAAGAGGACAAAATTAGACAAAAATAATACCTACATGCTGTGTTTAACAATCTGAAAAAAAATTTTTTTTCATCTTTTATTTTTTAATGAATGTAATAATCTTTAGAAGGGGAAGTCACACCCCACATTTTCTGACTTGCCCTTTAAAAAAATACCTTAAAAATTTGCAGTGTAGCAGGAGAACGCTGACTCCACATCAGGTGGAAAATTGCCCGGTCAATTTTTTTCCCCCCCACCATTCTGTGTTTGTACACTTTGTACAGAACGGCAGCATAGTGACAGAAAAATGGGAAAATGTTGGGTTTTACAGAACAGGGATGAAATTAAATTTTTAGACAGATACTGCTTCAGACCCAATTGAACAGCACATCTGTTTTGCCTCAGTTGCTTCAAGAAGCAATCACCATACAATTCCAAGCTATCAACAATCAATCGGTTGTCACGCTCCTGTGCTTGGCAGAGGTAATAATCAATCAGCATTTCGTCTCCCGACCCTACTTTTGTTTTGTATTTAGGTCCATTCTCATAAGGCGGTTGTGTTCTCTGATGGGAACTGTGTTTTTACTTCGCTGCTGCACCATGTTTGTCACCTCGCTCTCTGTACCTGGACATCACCTCAAGTGCGCCAGCAAGGTGAGAAGTTTCCACGTGCATTCTGTCGACTCGGATTAGAAATGCTGCGAGCTGTTTTTTAGGACCTGTGCTCCAGCTCTGGGTCACCGCATTCGCGCCGCTAACTAGGCTCTCTTGTTCACTCAGACGTACGGCAATTTGTTGGAAAAGATACAGAGGGCACTGACAATCTGGGTCGGATTCGGGATGACTCTGACCGGCGTCCAAACATGTGGAGATTACATGTTCAGCGGACACACGGTCGTCATTACCCTGCTCAACTTTTTTGTGACAGAATGTGAGTGGAACATTTTGGCCGTATCTACCTTGTTTATGCAAATTGTGGCCGTGAGCCTTTATTTACTCAGATGCCGTTAGGGAGGCTTACAGTGTTTTGTGTGTGGCGGAGGTGCATCTTTATTATCGGAGAAAACAATTCAAACTATATATTACAACTTTTGAACAGAACAGAAGCAGACTGAGAGAAATGAATCTGAAGTCATACACATGGACACAAATAACATTATGTAGCCATCACATACTGGAAAATACATTTTAAAAATCTGATTTTTAAATTTTGAATCGTTTTTTTCCATTCATTTTAATGGTATTACAATGAAAGGGGAACTCAACCCCCAATTTTTCATAACAGTAATATATTCTCCGCCACTGGTGAATTGCTGAGTCTTGACCTGAAGAGTTAACGCGTTTGTGTTGTGACATGCGGCTGCTCAGTGGTTGCTTGGTTTCCCCACCACATGCATGAATGCATTCCTCGCTGGACGTGACAGCAAACACCAAGCGCCTGCAGAATGCACTCTTTTCTAAACTGAGAAAACCAAGCAACCATTGAGCAGGAGCATCTCACGTTTTTTATTGTCGTTTTTCATCACCTGACAATAAGATAAAAATCCCAGAATACTTACACATACTGTAATGCAACAGTTCCACTGAAAAAATGTTTGATTAATCTCTGTCCAGAGCATGTTTTTTTTCTCTTAATATATTTGGGTCGATCTAGATTCCAGACTCTGTAACAGATAAATTGGATTTCATTATTTCCGATATGTGGTTTTGGATTCCGTATTATTTGGTTCGACTTAGACTTACCGCAACGGATGAACCACAAAAACTGAGGGTAAGATAAAAATCTCAGAATACTTACACATACTGTAATGCAACAATTCCACTGAAAAAATGTTTGATTAATCTCTGTACAGAGCATGTTTTTTTCTCTTAATACATTTGGGGATCTAGATTCCAGACTCTGTAACAGATAACTTGGATTTCATTATTTCCGATGTATGGTTTTGGATTCCGTATTATTTGGTTCGACCCAGACTTACCGCAACGGATGAACCACAAAAACTGAGGTTCCACTACAGTTGGTGCGCTGCATCCATTTGACGACCTGTAGTTATGTGATTTGTTGATATGAAAGAATGAACAAATCATTATTGTTTATTTTTTTTTTTGTTTTTTTTTTTTTGTTTTTTATAAATGAAAACTAATGGTTGTTTTTTTTTTTTTTGTTTTTTTTAATAAATGAAAACGAACATGTGCACATAATTATCCTTGTGACAGTCTGTCTGGAAACCATTTGTTCTCAAGACATAAATTTTTAATCCACTATTTGAATTTTAAAGAGGGCAGGATAATGAGCAATTAAAGGCCAGCCAGCCACTTGTGAAAACATATTCGACTCACATCATGGATGTCAAAATGGGCTCACTGTCTCTGAGCTTGTTATGCTCAGCCGATTACATTTCAAGAGACTGGTGTAGCATTTATGACATTTTCTGTAACATTTAATCATTCAGACTCATTCAGAGGAACGATTTAGGTGTCATGTAACATCTTATTGCAAAATCAACCCACAAGACGAACATCATATGGCCCAGAGTAAACCGTTTTAATCCATAGTAGTGGGGGCGGGGATGTCTATTTTTAGTGATAACACATATTTGGTGTGATAATGACTGTTTACATTCAGCCAGATGGCGTATGTGGCACTGACTCAGCACAGTGCTAAAATTTTGACTCATGGCCGTTTTGTTAATTAAATTAGTTTGGCACATGTGATATTGACTTACCCGAAGTTTGGCTTTGAATAGGCAAATGAAAGTAAGTTGGTTTGCTCTGCTGTTGTAAATAAATTGCAATGATCAAAATCTTACAATAATATCTTCGACTCCCCCTTTGGCAGACACTCCTAGAACGTGGAATTTAATTCACACCATCTCTTGGGTGTTGAACCTCTTCGGGATCTTCTTCATCCTGGCGGCACACGAGCACTACTCAATCGACGTCTTCATCGCCTTCTATATCACCACGCGCCTTTTCCTGTACTACCACACCTTGGCCAACACCCGCGCCTACCAACAGAGCCGGAGGGCTCGCATCTGGTTCCCCATGTTCTCCTTCTTCGAGTGCAACGTGAACGGACCCGTTCCCAACCAGTACCACTGGCCTTTCAGTAAACCTGCCTTCATGAAGACACTCATTGGCTAGACTGGAAATACTCGCCCCCTTCATCCACCACGCTCCGTTCATCTGGAGTTTGTGTTCCAGCTCAAATATTAGTTTAAGATGATTTTTTTTGTCTGCATACAGACCGCAGATAAGATGAAGGTTGTCACCCAATGAAGCCAAAGATATTTATTTTAAATGAGAGCTTCACTAACCTAATAACTTTTTTTTTCAATTTTTGCACATGATATAATTGAATTGGTGGTAGGGTAGGATGGTCTCCATGCACTGAACACATCCTGGATGGAGCGCACAAGTATCGCTTTTGCCTTAATATATTATTACCGCTGTGGTATTCCAGTTGATCCCACCCAGCATTCGTATGAAAAAGTTGGATGGGGTTTCACAGGGTTAAGTCACATTTTGGTAAGTCTTCAAGTGCAGTTTTTGCTACCAAAGAAGTTTCTTCTGGACAATACTTGCTGTTCGGCGAGAGGCATTGACACTCTTAATTTATTTGTGTAATGTAATGCTATGACTTTTGAGAACGGAAGCTTTTTTTGTCTTACATGAGAGTGCGCTGCACCTACTCACGTCAGCGGCTCATTAGCCAAAAAAAAAAAAAAAGGCTTTAAAAGAACAGCAACTATGCAATAGTGCATATGCGTTTCATGTGATTGTTTACAATTTATGTTTTTATTTGCAATGCAAGTGATAAATCGGAATGCCTTTTGGCTCGCCTACCCAATGTTTACAAGAGCAGCAAGTTTTTATATTTTATACTGACTTTTGAAGTTGATTTGAACTAATTTGTGGATTATTTTTAATTAAAACATATACAAGTACTTTTATGTGTGAACAATCTCTAATAACTATCTACCCACTCAGTGGGAGGTTTCTGCAGAATCTGTCCATGAAAGTAGGTTGAGCTTTCCATTAATCCTTCTGCGCTAAGCATTTAGGTGTATGTTTTTGCTGTCCAGGAGACAGCAAACTAATCATGACTTTCTGAGTGCACCCAAACAGAAAATATTGCATTTTAAAGATCAATCACAGAAAAAATAAAAGATATTGTTGGGGACTTGCTCCAAATGGTGTGTGGATTTGGAACCTCTGGGCTCTGTCACGAGATTCATTGCTTGCAAGGCTGAAAAATCTCACCACTTGGCCGCTGTCCTTTTCTGGTTTTTCTTAATGGGAAAAATGGGAGTGTGCATAAGCCATTCACAAATAATATTAAGGCTTTATTAGCAAGGAATGAAAAACAAGAGGGATACCATGAATTATGTCATCTTTTAGTGAATATATTTTTTATTTTATTTTTTATTTTAATTGTTTTAAAATTTTGTTTTAGAATTCTTTTTGAACATGTTAGTGAAAGTTTTATCATTACGTTTTAAATGTTGAATATTAGTTGAGTGCAAGATAAAAAAAACAGTATTGTGTCGTAACGTGAAGAAACGTATGAATGAGCTCTAAAAGCTCGTGGATGATATTACCGGTACAGTACTTGACAAAACAGAATTTTTTTTTTTTCACTTTTAGCTTTATTTTTTTAGTGTTACTTTTCAATAATGAAAATAAACCTCGAATGTGATGGTTAATTATGAACACAGCCATTTCCCGGTTAAAAGAAGATGTTCACACATGCAACCAAATTCTTAGTTGTTTATTTTTACTTCCCCTCTTGAAAAGATGTTTTTCCCCCCAACTTAGTTATATTAAGGGTGGAAAGGCTTTGAAGTGATTTATATTGGTCTTATTGTGTTGACATCCCCCCCACTGCAGACCAGCATTTATGCTCACATTCAAACTTATAAAAAATTCCGAGTCTTGAATGAATCTTACACGTACTTTTTTTTTTTTTTGTGAAAAACAACACAAGCACAGCAAAAACTCCAAAACGAAAGGCCAGAGCTAAGATTCGAACACAGAACTTAATAACTGCAAGGCAGTCGTGCTAACCACTTTCTTACCATGCTAACTGTGTATTGTCATCTATAAGTTAAGGTTGTAGCAAAATCTGTGCAAGGGCTGGCCATCTCTAAATATAAACATAAGCACTGATGCTTGTGTTAAAACCACATTCGAGGCACTGGACCACCGAAATTTAAGGGCAGGTGATTTCTTGTTGCCATGGCAATGACAGAGTCGATCCCAGTTTCTCCCTATGATGAGCCAGCATACATCAATGGACATCAATGTTTTACAGCGCAGTTATCACATACTTTTGTGTACAACTTGCGTGAACTACGTAACAGTGGTTTCACTTCCTTCAATTTGTCTTTTAAGGTGCAGTCATGCGTAGCGGCAGCACTGTACAATTTGGAGAAAAAGATCTGATGTAACCAAGTGTGGATGGCAGAGAGAGAGAGAGAGAGAGAGAGAGAGAGAGAGAGAGAGAGAGAGAAGTCTTGCATGCTTGGTTGAATTTTACTGACATCTGTGTATGCCCATCCCTTCATCAGCTGATGAATAAAACATCCCAATCCCTGCCAATGGCGAGAAGCTCTGAAAAGGCTGTTTTGAGACAGGTGCGTGAAGGCAGTGTGACAACAAATGTGCGGAAATGTGCACACAGATTCCACCGTCTATTCCAGGCATAGGCAACCACACTCTGAGTGGCTCCTTGCTTAATGCAAGAAAATATTAAAAAATTGATTTTTGAAAAAAAAAATCTTTTGGGGGATTTGTTTCATGTCTTAGTTGCGCTTACACTGGGTCTTATACTGCCTTATAGTGCAGCATGAGTTGGCCTTGTATTTTTTTCATACAGGACAAACCATTTTTTGTGAAAAAAAACAAAACAAAACGAGTCTTTGCATTTAATGTTGGCTTCTTGTCCAGCAGTTTTGTGCCATCCTTGAATAGTTTTGTTTTTATTTTTGCATGAGCCCTTTGCACTGGAAAATAAAATACAGTTTGTGGTTATTTTGTTGTTTGCTTCAAACACTTTGGATCGTGGATCTTTTATTAAACATACACACCTAATAGCGCTGATGAAAAATTGTGACACCACAGCATTTAACTATTTCAGTCCCATTGATGATGATACTCATCCAATCGTGCGGTACTTTTCATCTTTCTGCGATGAACTTAAATTAGTTCATTACTAGTAGATGTCCATTGGAACTGGGAGGCTGGCAGCGAATGAAAATTCATTCTAATACATTGGACGTCTAGCGCGGTCAATGGCACTGAGAGAGTTAAGTCGCCATCCCTGGTTTATTCTCTTAGTCAAAACACACTCCTTTTGCCTCAGCTTGCTGCTGATGCTGATGAAAGATGTTTTTTTTTTTTTTGAAAACCCCTCCAAAAGCAGGGTTGCCATGACAACCGCCATTAGGTGTGTGATACAGTAGCAGTGTAGCTATTTGTGTCCTATGATTGAAAGCTCGATTCCTCCCTCATGTAGCGCACAGTGGATAAATTATCTTTTGATTCGTGTCCATCCCATTACATCTACTGTATCTATGCAAACACGCACGCACGCACGCACACACACACACACACACACACACACGCACACACGCACATATTTTTTTCCCGAAAAATTAGCCTTAACTACAGTACAAGTGCGTCACAGTCTCACCTACAAAGATAGATGTGTTACTTATTCGTTATTATGAAAGCAAACCATAGTTTTCAAGACCATTGTGTGCATTATGTGAATGTTACATTCCTATTCCTGTAACTGTCAAATTAAGTTTCACAGTATTACCATTACTTTATCCCTGCTTTATATACCTGTTATCATACACAATTCACAACATTCAGCCACCATCATTTCAACTGGCTTCCTTGCAGTGAAAGGACAATATTAGGATTGTGCTCATTTTCTGTGTTTGAAGTTATACAGAGAGAAAATTTTTATAACTGTGTGTATTATACAGTACAAGAGTATTGAATGCATTTTTATTAGGAAAAACTTTTTTTTAAATGGGGGCGGGGTGGCCGAAACTAATTGCATTTGCATTCATTTCGACACGGAAAATCGATACAAGCATGGTCACACGAAGATTAAACAACAAAATTGTTATATTGCCTGGCTACATGTGATGCCCCACTGTTTGTGTGCAAATGCCAGCAGCGTAAAGGTTTCGGAAATGAGACTATTGATGCTATTTGTCAGCCCATCTATTTATTGCGTTTTCCATTATGTGTTAGCATTAGTATTAAGCTTGGCAATAAACTGTTTGAGAGCTCTTTTGGAAGAATTGTTCCCTCATTCAGTCTGTTGAATAGCTGCTTGTTGTGAAGTGAGTTAGTGGTATGTCTGAAATGTGAGTTCGTAAGTCAAAGAAAAAAAATGTCCTGAACAAGTTAAGTCACTTGTATCTCAAGGCACCACTATCCTGTATATACAATTTTCATCACATCACACCACCAAATTATTTACTTGCAACAGAAAAGTCTTTTCATGTTTTTTTGTTCTGTATCTATTCAGTTTTTGCATTTTTGTGGTATAGATTTGAAAGGCTGAAAGGATGCGCTTCTATGTACTTTAAATGCTTGAGAAAAGAAAACACAAAAATAAAATATTAAAAAGCTTCTGCCTTATCTTGTTCCTGCACAAAATGCAAATTTTTAATGCAAAGATTTAAAGTGTGATAACCAAGGTAGCTGTCAACCATGAGATCTAGTGCAGATGAAATACAGTATATGTCGATAGTGTCAACAATCCAACACTTGCCAGAGTAACCCCTCAGTGGTAAGTAAAAAAACCAACATGTTTCCTGGGTGCCTCTCATCCACATTCATGCTCCCTGCTGCTTTCTTGTAACATTCAACGCTGTCCAATTTTGCAGCACGCGGCATTTCCAGGATGCAATTGAATACAATCACCACAGCGTGACAGCAGAGCTCGGCGCACCGAAGGTCTCAGCAACCCGGAGGGCTCCATCAGCCCATTAATAGCCAAAGTCCTCTCAGTTCTGCCTCTCACTAAGGCATTCCGCTCCTCAGGATGCTCTGCTCCTTCTGCTACTCTCCTCTGTGGATTCACACCTACTTGAAGCATCAAATCCAAAACGTAAGTGCTTCTTTTTTTCCCACATAAAATAAGGTCATGCTTATCTTTCTTGTAAATGATCTGTATATATTTTTTTTAATTCAACCAATATTCATGAAATAAAATGCACATTTTAATTTTTGCTTTCTAAGAATATGCATCCACTTTCTACTTAGATAAATGAATTGCCAACAAGTTACACATATTGTCATGAAAAGATATGACTGCGATATGTGGTGGGGTAATTCTCAGGACGGTAACGCACATACACGCAATAAAGCCCAGCCGTGAATAATGAGGCTGGGATCATTATCTTGGGTCAAGCATTTGGTCGGCTGCTGTTATTCCACATCTCCATGCAGAAAGTGGAGGAGGGATTTACAGTATGTGAACAGCAGAGTTGGACACGTGTGTGCACATGAATTCACAAATAAGCCGTGCAGTGAAGCAGGGGGGCGATATGTGATGATTGGGAGCACAATTTACATTACATGACAAAATACCAAGAACTGAGAGATTTAGTTTACAGCTGCTACATATTGTAGAGGAATCTATCTTGTCATTTATTTATTTATTTATGTATTTATTTCATAACTTGTCGCTGGTGTCGCCAACCTTTTTGGGATTGTGAGCTACTTCTTGGGTACTGATTAAGCCAAAGGGCTACCAGCTACATACACACTTTTGAAAGAACAAATTTGCTCAAATTATTTGGGGGTAAATCATCTTTTGGTTGCAGCAGCCGCTTGTCTGAAAGCTCTGATTTGGTCGATGCTGACCTTTGAACTTCAACTTTTTCTTTTTTTTTTTAAATTGTCATTTTTAAATTGAAGCAAATAGGATAGACGAAAGAATAGCAAAAAAGACGTTTTTTAACAGCTTACGGTACGTGATGGTATTTTTTTTATTGTTTTTTTTTTTTTTTTTAATAGCAATACAAAAAAAAAAAAATCGACCGTCTCACTGGTGAACTATTTTTAGAACAGGTCCACGGGTTACTTATGGTCCTTGGGGGCTACCTATATTGCTGACCCCAAGCCTATTGCATGACTGTAATCACAAATATAGATTAAGATTGGAAAAGTGCAGTCATTAACCCTTTCAGGAAGAGCGGTTACCACAGTGGACAGCTCGTGTTATCAGGTTACAGGGTGCATGAAAGGGTTAAAAAGTAAATCAATTCACTTCAATCAATTTCTAACTGCCGGTCTATGGGTTGTCCTATTTTATTGTCAGATTCCTTTTTTTTTTAAATACCTATACTAAACGATGGTCTTATTTCATTTTAATTACATTTTTATGGTCTTCTTCTGAGATGAGCTGATATGTCATACGTATTTCGTTTATGTAATTTCAGCGATTTAGGTGTTTTATGTTATTATTTGATTAATTCCCCCCCCCCGATTCTGTCTTACTCTGAACTGTGTTAAATTTGATTATGGTAATATTCTGTCTTATTATGAGCTAACCTATAAACATTTTTTTCTTCATATTCCTCTCAACTAATGCATGACTGTAGTCACAAAAAGAGTTGCAGTCCTACAAAACTAACCTGTCATGATAAAGAACGTCTGATATTACGGCCGATGGTGTGAAGTAATCCGAGATATCGTTGGACCCACACTGGTGCCAGTGCCAATTAAAATGTAAATCGATTAAAAATGTAAGCCACCCTACACGGGTTCTCCAAGCCGTGCAATAAAGTGCTTGTGTGTGGGGTGTGCGGATGGGTGTGGTGGTAATTTCTCCTCATCTGAAATTCATCCTCATTTATCTTCACTTAATTTTCTGTCATTGTGGGCTGATTTCTCGGTGATTAATGACTGTGCTTTCAATGAGAAAGGAAGAATATGGTGGACACTGTGGTGCCAGGTCACATTGCACTCAAACACTACAGTACAGGGTTAGCTGTGTTCCCGAGAGTATCACACTGAGTCTTTTTTTTTCTGGGATGTATCCCGTCTGCTTTATAATGGCTGTGCTTTTTTTTTTTTTTTTTTTTTTTTTTTTGTAGTGCAGTCACATCAATGTTCTGCCACCTCGCCTGCAGCTCATTCAACGCACTGACACTGTGTGTTAGTAATGATGCACTGTGAAGTGACTGATAACAACTAGTATGTTCCTTTGACGCAAAATGACAGGCTCATTGTATGTGCCAAGCACGATTTCCACGGCTAAGGTTTCGGGGGAGATGTAAACAATCCATTTTTAGGATTCTGACAATGTCATGGCCTTTTGTTTTGACACAGGCTATATTGTGCGACTTGGAAAGCAGAAGTCTGCTGGCGTTGCGTACACGGTCCGTTGACTGTCATCATGCTTTTTGCGTTTTGGCTGACTGAGGGATTACACATGTCACATCCTATCCAGATGGATTAGCAAGTGTATTGTACATGATGACATACGTATAGTTGTGTGAAATCTTCTTTTAGAGCAGGGGTGCGAAACCTTTGCTCCATCAGTGGCCATCATGCCCTCAGTTGGAAATGTCTTCTAAAGTATTGAGTTTGAAAGTGTGAGTAGTCATCAATATCAAACGATATTTTGTTTCTTTTTTTTCTGGTCCTGTTCCATTTTATTCTGAACTGGATTGGTGGACACATAAGGCTCCTGCTTAATTTAAGAAAAACAATTGTAATGTATTTTTGCATTATTTTTGCAAATATTTATTATTATTATTATGATTGTTGTTATTGGAAAAGGTTTTCCAGAACCAAAATGGATTTTTTTCTCAAAATATTGAATGTATTAAATGCGCACCCTTTCCATGCAATTGCATTTGTGTAGTATTTTATGCACAAATAAATTGTTTTAAAATTGGATCAGCCTTATTATATTTTTTTCAGCGACAAAATGCAAAAGCATGGATAGCATTTTATGGTCTTCCATGGAACTTGAGCTGATCTTTTGACCTCTGAATGAAGTTGTTGTGTTCTTCCCCATCCATCACAGATGCCGATAACCTGCTAAGTATTAAGATGGATGTCTTCATCCTGGGGGTTGGTGACCCTTAAGTGCTGGCGAGATGTCCTTCAGTGGTGACGTGAGCCAGCACCCCCCTTCCGCACCGTCACTCAACCAAACATCCCCGTCACGAGCACCGCCGTGGGAGGAGCCTCGCGAGAATGAAACTCTGTTCCCAGACCTGTTGGGTCTGGGCCACGACGACCAATGTCACACGTCTCCCGTCCTCACGGCATTTCTGGTGGCATGGTACAGTGTCACAATGGTGCTGGGCCTCGTGGGCAATGTCGGCCTTATCTGCATAATTACTCGGCGCCGGGAGAAAGCCAACGTCACCAGCATTTTCATCTGTAACCTGTCATTCTCTGACATTCTGGTGTGTGTGTTCTGCCTCCCTTTCACACTCATATACACGCTCATGGACCACTGGGTGTTTGGGTCACTGCTGTGCCGCCTGGTGCCCTTCATTCAATGCATGTCTGTGACCGTCTCCATCCTTTCCCTGGTTTTCATCGCCCTGGAGAGACACCAACTCATCATTAACCCGGCTGGCTGGAAGCCCAGCATTCCGCAAGCCTACACAGCAGTCGTTGTCATCTGGATTCTGGCCTGTTTCACCTCCTCGCCTTTCCTGGCCTTTCAGCTGCTCACGAACGAGCCCTACGCCAACGTGATTCTTCCCCAGTCTGCTCTCTTTCACGATATGTCACCTCCGCATCACGTCTCGGCTGCTAACTCATCCGTGCTTCCGAATTCCCTCCATTTTCACAACCTTTACGCATCCTTGCACATGGAGGCCTGTCTGGAGCGCTGGCCCTCCCAGCATCACCGGCTGACCTACACCACGTGGCTGCTGCTTTTCCAGTACTGCGGCCCCCTTATTCTCGTTCTGCTGTGTTACGTCCGAGTGTTTGTGCGCCTGCGTCACCGCAAAGACATGCTGAACCGCGCCAGAATGCCCGAGAGCCAGCGCATGACCCACAGCCGTCGCATCAACATCATGCTGGTGGCCCTGATCACGGCCTTTGCCCTGTGCTGGCTGCCGCTCACCATCTTCAACGCCGTGTCCGACTGGAACCAGGAGGCGCTGCCTGTGTGCCACCACAACCTGCTCTTCTCGCTCTGCCACCTCCTGGCCATGTCGTCCACCTGCATCAACCCCATCATCTACGGCTTCCTCAACTCCAACTTTAGGCAGGAGGTGAAGGAGGTGATCCAGCACTGCTGCTGCCGCCCTCTGGAGGAAGAGTGTGAGCGCTTCCCCATGTCCACCGTGCACATGGAGGTGTCTCGCACCTCGGTACCACTCGCCTGCAGGAGTAACTCTGTTTAATAGTCGAGATGGACACAAATCTCTTTTGATAACTTTTAATGGAGCTTCTTTCGTAATCTTCATAACGACAAATTTCAAAAATGATAATCATGTATTCTGCATTTTTTATTTACACTGTTCAACAAAATGCACATGAATTATACTTTTTTATTAAAATGAACTATTCTTTTATTATCATATTTATTTATTTATTTATTTATTCATTTTACATAATTTAAATGAAATGTCCAAACTGTGAAATGTAATGATTAAATGTAGTCCCTGAGCAAAAATAAAATTAAAAAAATAATAATATGCCCAACCCTGCCTTAATACAAAAAAGCTCGTTACTATGACTGAATACTGCATTGCGAA
>NW_017805277.1:220952-256767 GCF_001891065.2 Hippocampus comes
TAACAATGTGCATCAATTTAACAACTGTTTGCAGTAAAATATTGTGACCAAAGAGTCCATTTCATTTTCCTGTTGATATCATGTTTGTTTGAATGGTGCAGCATCGTTGCATGCAGCCTAGAGACTGTCCAGAGAGGACACCAGAAAATGACAGACGCATGAAGAAGAAGTTAGATAAACTGATGAAAGACATTGCTCCCAAGCAAACAATGGGTAAAAAAAAAAGTCTGCTTTTTTCCATGTTTTTACATTAACACCACTAAATAATGTAGTTTTCTTTCTTACAAATGTTTCTCCTCCACAGTCACAGATGATTCACCTTTTGTTATTGATGAAGACAGTGGAATTGTGTATAGCCCGGCGTGTAAAAGGACTGATTATATGGCAGAGCGCTTGAAACACATGAAAGAGAAACGCGAAAATATCTCGCCCACAGGTAATTCTTGTCACATATGTGAATGGATAATTTCACAACATTTTTTTAAAATAATATTTTTTTTAAAATCACAACATTCATTTTGATTTTTTTCAGTCTCACAAATGTCTTCATCACCAGGAGTGAAGCCCTCACTGGAGAACTCACCGACTGTCTTCAGGTTTTTTTGTAAGCCAACCAAGAAAAAAACAGATCTTGAAATCCAACAATTTAGTCTCATCTCATGTGGACTACTTGTGTTGCATCCTCAGTTTCTCTGACGGCTTCTAAGAAATAATTCACAGTGGCAGAATATATCATCCTGTTGCCCAATCTTTATTTGCTTTTTCACAATGTCTCAGTGGGTGGGTGGCAAACAATCTGCTTGTGTGCAAAGTGCTGAAAGATTTCTGCAGTCATATTTCACTCGAGTACACTTTAAAACTAAGCTTGCAACATTTTAAGCTCAGATTTTTCTTTTCTTTTTCTATAGATGAAAATTCTGATGAGGACTCTAGTGCATCTGTTGCTGAGCTTGGTCATGTCCCTGACAAGGAAAAAGATTGTAAAGAGAGTGATGTGACTGAACAAAACAGCCCTGACAAACCCTTCAGCAAAGACTTGGCAAAGCCGTGGCTCTCGCCCTGTCGTGACATTTCAAAACGCCCGTCCTTTAGTCCTTTAACATGTCCTGACTTTACAATAAATGAAGTGGAAGGGAAGACGCCAGAAAAGCAAAGGATGACTTCAGGAACAAAATCATTAATAGAGAAACCTAAATCTGTGGGTGAAGCACAAAGCCTCGGGGAGGAGGTCAAATCTGCTGATGACGAGCACGCCAGCAAAAGAAAGCGGACGTCACAGATGCATTCCTGCAGTTCTCTTAATAAAATGCTGGAGCAGACAATTGACAAGTCTGATGAGGGAAGGCAAAGCAATCACTGGGCGGAGGTAAAGAACAGTAAGATTGCAAGCTCATGTGGTAATATGTTTGGTGGCATGCTATTTAATGACCACCGACAGAGAAAGCGAACGCAAGGCAGACGTTCTCTTTCTACGCTGGCGTTTTCCTATAGCTCTTCCACAAATTCTCGCAAGGTTGCTTTGAATTCCCCTGATGGAGACGATGATGTGTTTGACGACTTCTTCTCTTCAGCCAGTCACCACAAGAACCCCAAGAGACACCTCTTGCCCGTTTTCCCTGACCTGACCGATTTTGACATCCCCACTGAGTTGGACTATGTCCCAAAGAAAGGAAAACAAAGGAGATGTAAAAGTGCTCTTACGGGAACTAACGGCTCAAAGAAAAGGAAATTAGACGATAGTGAACACATTTGCATGCCGCAGCCTGTTTTAAATGCCTATCCACAAAATGATTTCAAAGAAAATCTGCCTGCTTTTGATCATCCAAATGGTACCAGAACACTGGCTGCGAAAGGCAGAAAGCAAAGCACCTTACCATTTGTAGTCGCCAGTGAAGCTGCATCAGGGCTTCAAAAAGCATCCGTCTTTGTTGATCCAGCAAAGCTAACAGAGAAGATGACAACCTTGGAACTGGAAAGTCACTCTGGTGTTTGTCAATTATGTCACACTTTTCAAAGTGAGTAGCAAAGGTGCCAAAGTTTACAAATTACACTGTGCATGAATAAACAACAAACCTTCACCCTAATGAACTAATATTCTCATAATACATGTTGGCGCGTTATAATCGCTGGGCCACTTAGGTGATTGTCAATGTCAGTTTCATATTGCACATTAATTAATGCGCTTTCATTTTGGATCAGACTTTGCAAAATTTAATATTGAATCTGAATGTTACTGAATATTCTTCTGAAGTCTGGTGCCTCTTTTATGCATTCGTGCTGTTGCAGTTTAAAGTCAGACAGTGGCCGCAATATCTTGTATGTTTTCAGTTTTTTGCTTTGTTACCAATGTAGGCAGAGGAAGTGAAAGTTCGGCTCCAGTTACTTCAACAGAAATCCCAAAGGACAACCAGGGGAAGCCCAATAAGCGCCCCTGCTCTTTTTTTCAGAAAATCAGCAGAGCAAAGGTAATAACTGAATTGTTTTTAAATCAGCAGTATCTGGTGTTCACAATTCCTTACATTTCCCATAAAATAGTGCAGAGCTGAATTTTATGCTCCCAGTTTTGCCTGGTTCACATAAAAATGACATGTTAAAATGGAATGATCGCCAATTTTTCATGGGGCTTTTGAGGGTGATATGTTAAATCTGCTGTATTTATCTTGTACACTCAAAATATGATCTAATCATGTCATCCATTGTATTCCATGATACAGACAGTTTAGGATGCGCACCAGCCATGTTTAGGTCGAGTATTTCCTCGGTACGGCTGCATCTCGCCATGGGGCTTCTGTCTGTCTGGTCTTTGGGTCTTCCTGTGTTTTGCTTTTGTGGTGATAGAATATAACTTCCTCGTTTGTGAAATGCACCTGGCCTTTGTTTTCTTTATGCCGTAAACCTCGTCATGCCACAGCTGAAAAGAGCTAAACATCACAGCCTTTAACCCAAGGGAGAAATGCGAAATGTTCAAAATAGCTAGGAAGATTTTCTGTCTGCTCTGTAAAGATCGTGAGGTAACACAACACAGGGGTCTCTCAGAGGTCACGGTTAAATTGTCCAGCCTTTTCTCCATCTCGAAATGATCTTGTGCTGTAAACGCAGGCAGGAGTGTAGGTGGTCACAAACTCGATAATGTAATTTTTTTTCCCCTCCATATTTTTCAAGTGATTTCATCTTGTAATTGGAAGAGCAGTGCAGAAAATGGATGGGTGGCTGTCTTACTGCCATTGACGACTTGTGCCACAAAGCCATTTGATGGCTTGTTCACAGCCCAGCTTCCTTGTCCCTCTGATTTAGTTGAATAGCATCACTTTCAAGACGTCAATATGACCTTGTCATTCACTGAAGGAATTCCTTAGCTTGCGCTGAGGGTCACTTGCGTCACTGTCTTCCTATTCATGAGTTAATCCACCCTTCTCTTGGTGCAATTGTTTGTTTGAAAGGGCCGAGAATGAATCATTTTTGACCTCGTTTGTGAGTCGGCAGCACACATCACAGTAGTGGACAACAGTGCAGTAGCAATTGTGGTGTGTTGGTGATTAATTCTCCCTCGCTTCTTATCAGTATTAATAGGATGTTGGAACAGGGGTGAGGTCAAGAGATGAGGGTCGATACCACACTTTGATTGGCAGGTTGCTCTTGGTCCTTCCAGCTGGAGGACCAGATATCAGAGAACTGTTTGTAACTGCTTCTGACTATCGTATGACGTGAAGACACCAAATTGTCATGCCTTTGGGTGACACGTTCACACTTCTGCTTCAGTGCCTATATTTAGTGTTTGATGCCTTTTTGTCCACTGTGTTCAAATGTATGTGACAAAGTTACTAGATTTGCTCACTCTGGTCTTCTTTGATGATGATGCTTGTGTCAGTGTAAACTAGTGGACTCCCAAAGGAAATATTTAAAGCGCTGTTGGTGCTGGATTTTCTTGTCAACTTTACTACTTTGATCGTTTTTTTTCACCCCACACATTTATTCACACTTTTATCTGGTTTATGCTGTCATACAGTCACACATAGCGCTTATTGAGAACGAGGTGTAAAATGTTTCGCTCATACATTTTCAGTGGCTAGATGCCTGCTGTGAAAATAGATACATGACTAATTATGTTTATCCCTCCTGTCTTGCAGTCGGTGAGAACACTGGTCATGACAAGCATGCCCACTCAGTAAGTAGCACTTGAGAATATATTCAAACGTGCTAAAAACAAACATAAATAGGCATTTAAAGCAATGTGTAGAAATGACTGTATCTATCATCCTCTCCTACCATTGCTCCTCTCTCCCAGGAAACAGAACACAGTCGTTCAGGTTGTGAAGGCACTGGGTGGCTTTTCTATCGTTGATCGAGTTTGTGAGAGTACAACTCATGTGGTTTCTGGGGAACACCGGCGGACTCTGAATGTTTTACTGGGCATTGCTCGCGGCTGCTGGATCCTCTCATTTGAATGGGTATATTGTTTGTTTAGGGCACCAATCACAAAACCATCTTCAGGATTTTAAAAAAATGCATTTTCAACGTTCCTCAATAGATTGTGTGGTGCTTGGAGCAAAGGCAGTGGGTTCCTGAGGAACCATATGAACTTTCGGAGCAGTTTCCAGCAGCACAGGTGCGTACCCATGCCATTTTTTTAAAGAGTTTCAGTCCTGGCTGCTGACTATTTAATGTACTCATCAATAGAGACACGTTGAAGCATAACCGTACTATTACTGAAATGAATATCTTGGAAAAAAAAATTACACTTTTGCTGATTTCTTTTGTGTATGCTCAATAAAAAAATTTAAAAAGTCACATTGATGGAACCAGAGTTTGCCTACATGTATATTGACAAAGCAGAAACCTTCGGAGGAAAGATTCTTTGGACAAATGAGATAAAAATGTAACATCAGCTCTTTGTTTACGGTACTTATTCAAAAATAATGCATGCAATGAAAAGAGT
Source organism: Hippocampus comes (assembly GCF_001891065.2). Lineage (NCBI taxonomy): Eukaryota > Metazoa > Chordata > Actinopteri > Syngnathiformes > Syngnathidae > Hippocampus > Hippocampus comes. The sequence goes on from NW_017805277.1 coordinate 225,889, forward strand.
ACAGCCTACGGTGAAATATGGAGGAGGCTCAAATTATGATCACAAAAATCACGTGATGCCTGATTTTTATCGGTTAAAGCTGCAGTGCGCAGCTTCTGTCGCACCATAGGCTGAAATTCTGCATTACAACAGCAGCGCCGTCGCTTTGATGTGACACGGGCTATGCCCATCCCCTGTTTCTCCACATTGCAATTTTTGTTTTGAAGGGCTTTGGGGGGAAAAGTTGGATTCTTCGAACTAGATAATTATTTTATGATTATTTTCAGCCACACGTTTCCTCTTAAAAACACTGCATGCATGATGACTGATATGGAAAATTTTCCAACCTCAGTCTTACATTTCCACAAGTTTTTGTATAGGAGCTCATACATGTGACCTGAATTTTAGAATTGAATTTATTATTCATCCTCCACATAAATAAGCACAATATGAACTCTAAACACCAAATTGCAGAGCATAAAAATAAAATATAAAAAACATTGACAGAATCCAGAAATTCATCGACTTATCGTAATACAACATCGTAATACAATATTTACCCTATGCGCATACTTATGGTGTTGTTAGTGAATTAATGAATATCCCCAGGTATGCTGGATCAAAAACGTACAACTGGTTAAACCGACAAGTATGAAATATTAAAACAATGAAAAATAGCTATGGTCGTGCTTGTGCTAGCTCCCTCACTTCACATATTCTCAGTTATTATAGCTTCAGGTTTTTGTGATCTTAACTTCTATTCAACTTTGCTCTTTAAGTGAAAGATTTATATTCTTTACTTTCTGACAAATACAGTTGTAAATTATTTTTGCATTGTGCAGTGCCTGCTGTTATGAATCATGTTCACAATACAAAGCATTTGTGATGCTCCCCTCGCTGTCGCTCAATCCAATAATTGCTCATAAATGCTAGGCGGAGGAAGTCAGTTGGCCGCCTGTTAGTTTTTATTGCCAGCCATCCATTTTCAGTCAGCTTGTTTTTCCTGAAGTATCCTGTGAGAAATGTGGATGTTGCCTCTTCCTGAACTCATGAGTCACTGTCCTCTGCTGCCACAGCGAGCAACGACAGCCTCTTGACGTAGACAAATGTCAGCACATTTCTGTCGCGGTACACTTTATACCGGTAATTGTGTTGATGCAGAACCACATGCATGCCTTCTTTTTAGCCATTTTTTTGCAGTGTGATGTGGTTTCAAAAAATTCTTTTTCAATAGTTTTTTTTTTTTTTCTATCTACGCTTCATGCAACTCATTGCTCCTGCTTGATAAAAGTATGCAACCCCATCACCACTGAAATGTACTTCACATTTAAGTACTGTATATGTCCACGAGCTACACCCACGCCAAACCTCTTGACTTGTTTGAAATACCAAAGGTGATAATTGACCTTGAAAACATCATTATATACAAACTAATCTTTACAGGTACATTGTCATAAAAACTCAGTGTTGGAAGAGAGATTCAAATGAACCATTACATAAATAAAGATGTATTTTTCCCAAAAGCACTGGTTATGTGCAATATAAATGCTAGTTCTCGAACGATTCACATACAGGTGACGTGATGATACAACAGAACAGGTCAAATAAATCCTCAAATAATTCCGCACATAAATAAAACACAAAATGTACTCTAGTGTAAACATTCGCCACAAGAAACGTTTTCGAAACTGAGATTCTCAGTGTCATTTACAATTAGCCTTATTGACATCTACAACAGAAAAAAATGTCAAGCAATTAATTATAAATATGAAGAGCCAATTGTTTTCCACCCAATGTTCATGTTGTACCAGAGCCTCTATTTCTGGGAAGTGTCATTGGCAACCATGGTTGAAACACCGAACACTGATAAGTTTACAGTATAGCAACGTATATATTACTAAGTAACTGTACACTTTTACCACAAATGAGACTTACAGTGTAATTTCTAATTGCCAAAGTTGTTAATACATCCATCCCCCTTTCATGTCAGGCCCACCGCACACCGAGCGATGCCACCGAACGTTACGAACTGGGCAACCACGAACAATTGCAGACTGCAACTCACGCATAATCATTAGCCCCTGCTATTTTTTTTTTTTTTGCCCAAAATTCTGAGGCACCAGATGTGCGATACTATATTAATTTTTATTGAACAATAAATAACATTATGCAATTGTCAGGGAAGAAATTGATTGCCCGCGCCGCCACAGCTATATTATGTTAATACAATGAAAGTAAATGGGGGGAGAAATAAAGGAGACAGTGTAGATATTTGAGGGGCTGTTGGAAATGATTTCCTCATTCCTTGATTGCACTCGTGCATTTCAGCAACACCCTCCACGTTTTGCTTTTTACCCGAGGTACAATTCAGTTTAGCTAAATATTATTGTGTATTGGTACGGCTTGGTGGCAGTCAGCTGCCTCACGCTTTGTACCCTGACACGTATGGTTTTGGAATGAAAGCTGATGTAATACGACATGGCATTCATGATCGTCCGTTATTTCTGCAATGTTGCGCCGCTGTTGATCTGCAGTCTAATTTTGAAAAGCATCAAAGCGAGTAGCCGATGATCTAGATATGGAACGGTGCAAACTGCAACAGATAAATCGGATTGGCTGCATCTCGGTGTACGGCGTGCCTTAATTTGACCATTTTTGGTTCAAATCATTAAGAGTTAATATAATCAATTAGTACTTCCCCTGTTAGCCCTTTCAGGAATGTCATGAGGTGCTTTTGGGCTCCATCTTGTTTAGTGCCCATTCAAATGATCAAACTTAGAAGTCTGCTGGCCTAATCATCAGGGACGTGGCCTTCAGTGAATATCCGGAGCCCTTCCAGTAGTACCATTTAATGCCATTGAAGCGATTGGAGTTTTGGCCTCGCTGGTAATACATGCCATTTAAATTGGACGGTCCACAAGCGTCAAACCACCAACCTAAAACACAAATAAAAGGCAAATGTTGCGTACATTCAGTGATGATTTAGATTTTAAAGAGGAAAGGCTTTTTTATAATGGTAGGTGCAAATGTATTTGGGCATTGACGAAGTGTAGACTTTGAACTTTTTTTTCAAAGGTTTCACAGTAATAGGGCATTGGGTAATTAGAGTGTTTTTTTTTTGCATTGGCCTTCCAATTCAGTTGCTCAATTACATTTGAACAAGGTGGCTTGATCTTAAATTTAAAAAAAGGCAATAAATTCTTTTTGACGTAGTGCTCGGACAGCACCAAATCCATCCCAGGAGACACTTAAAAGATGTAAATTCTTATGCCAGTTTGTCACAATGATGATAAATGGATGCCACTGTAACTGCATCTCGAAATCAAATTCAGTTTTTGAAATCTTTGAAATGACTCGTGAGTATTCTTTGCAGGCCTAGAATCTATAGTCTGTTTGCATTCTCCCATCCCGCTTTTAAAACTTGTCATTTACTTAGGGATTATGTTTGTTTATATAAAGATTTGGTCTTTCATGATGGACAGCTTCATATTGCCAAGCTTCTCATCGCCAGACTCTGTTCTCTCTTGTGTCTCTCTCTGTCAGTGGAGTTGTGAATGATATCCATTGAGAGCATCCCCTTTGAGACAGAACTCTCATGGGAAAAAGGACAGGGTTAGGGTTTTCTTGCTTTTATGCTCACTTGACGGCGCTCTAATGTAGAGGCAGGCAAAAGTTCTGGCAGCAGAGTCACTTGCAAGGCAATGGAGGGAGGATCTTAGCTACAAAAGGAGAAAGAGAAAGCTCTGTTCCCAGGCTCTTTCATGTCAGCGCTTGTAGTGGCTGAATTCCCTCAAGAGTTGATCAGTGATTAACTCTGTCTAATTGCGCTCTTTGGCCTGGCCAGAAAGAACAGGAGTCCTCATAATGTCCTTCCAAGATTTTAGGAAAGTGCCAAGATACATTTAGGAGAGTGGGGAGTTTGAAATTCTGGCATCCACCATGTTGTGCTGTAATTATTGCAGTTTATCGAATGCATACACTTGTAAATTGCACATTCTATGAGACAAAGTTTCTTACCCCCTGTTGTCAGTTGTGAGCATTTGCAAACACATTTGTCATTGTCTGCGTCCTTTGTACTGAAATCACTTCCTGGCTGACCGATGCTGCTTATTTTGCCTGCTGTTCCACTGTAGCCTTTAAGGTGTATCCTGTAGAGTGGAAAAGGAAAAATTAAGGAAGTAGAAGGAGGAAGTCAATACCGCTTGTTCCTCAAAATACAACGGACATACCTTCTTATATCAAACACCCGTTCTGACTGGCATGCACGTTTATGAAATTGACAGAGGGGGAATTCTTAAGTTATGTTTTTTTTTTCTTTCTTTAAAAGACAAACAAACATGTATAATGTTGCAGACTTGCATGTGCCGTGCCCTCCATACAGTTTGTGTTCAAAATATCTAATAGACCAACCTGATAATAGCCTGGTCTATATGAGGCCCAAATAACACTTTGGCAATCCAAATGTTAAAAACCACCTAAAATGTGCCACTACACCAACAGACGTATGGCATGGAGCCGTATTTGTAATTAGGAGCAACATTCAGTATGAATTAATTAATTAAGGGGGTAAAATGTAAACAGTCATTTGTGTGGGTGTTCAAAAACCTGAGGCTGTTTTCATTAAGTCAGTTCTTCAGACACAATGAAATGATTTGTGTTCAAATTAGAATTGTGAAGCCTTGTTTTGTTTGTTTTTTTTTCCCCCCCTGGTTACCTGCTTTGAAGTCCACCAAGTATTTGTTGCATTTCTCAGCCCTGTAGTTAATTGGATGTTCTGAACGCCACTTACCTGTAGTTTTGTCCTTCACCATCAAGTGAGAACTGGTCATACTGGGAGAATGCAGAGTTCCCTTCCCAGTCACTCAGTTGGATCCTTAGGCTGTAGGCGTGTTGACTTGTTAGCCTGAATACAAATTCATTTCCTAACCAAAATTCGCCTGAAGGATCTCCAAAACCCTGCACAAAGGCACACAAGCAACTTCAATCAAGCATCAACAGAGGAACTACTTTGAGAAGTTGGAATTAAACCCGTAGCCTAGGCAATATTTTTTTTTTCTCTAGGCGAGTATTTCCTCCTCACCGATCCTTACCTTTTTATACTCTTGCCACGTACGGTGAAAGTCAACACTGCCATCAAAGCGTTTTTGTAATATTGTCCAGCCACCTCCCTCTGTCTCCATGTCACAGAAAGCCTGCAAACAAAAAGAAAAATCAGTTGATCAGTAATTCCTATTAATTCAGTTTCCATTCCCTGCAAAAGTCGATTTACAACAGAACTGCGACAACATAGTATTTTATTTTGTGAGACACCTTCAGGGAATTTCATTGAATGTTAAAAGGTTCAAGTCCAGTATTAAACGCTGAAAAGTACCAGGTATCTAAGGAGATCACAGTTTTAGCTCAAGCATGCACATCATCATGGGGGTTGTCCGGACGTTTTAGTTTCTCTGCTGTTTGAACAGCTAATCCAATGCCGCCATGTGTGCTACTTATGTAAGGGTGGGCAAGTCAGGAGAACTTGTTGCTGAGATCGAGAGAATTTGTTCTTTTGCAAAACTCTGACTTGTCACATAAAAGAACAACAAAAAAAATATGATCCAATTTTTATACACTTTGTGTGTGATCATTATTGATCGTGAAGCGGAAATGTGCATGTCTCATGTCAACAAAGCAATACATTTGTTTTATATTTAAATCAACATCCTTTATGATTTAATAATACATTTTGCCACCAGTTTGAACTGTACACGTAAATCAGATTCATTTTTTGGGACGTGTGGGACATTGACACAAATGCATGAAAATCCAAAGTTGTTGACATTTGGATCATTAAAACAAAGTAACACAACCATTAGAGGAAGCACAGTTTGGCTGAATGCAGAAATGTGTTTTTGATGGTAGTTAAAAACTGGATACACTAAAACAGTGGTTTCATCTGCTTGTCTACTTCTACTTGCTTATTATTTTTTAACGTTACATATGTGGTTTTCGTTTGACGGCGACAAAATGTAACGGAATGTACCTCACCTTAACCTCCACTGTAGTATTGGGTAACGTGAGAGTATAGACCCCACTCTTCGTGTTTCCTGACTTGAAGATGGCAGCACAGTCCATGAATGTGGACGGAGTGTCCTGCATCATGGCAGTTTTTGTCTCTGCAATGTAGGAAAAAAAGTGCAGTTTGTTTGATAGCACAAACCTGCTAAATTTCTATTTCACAACATTGCAAAGTAAAGAATCGTCCTCACTCCTCGTTCACTCATAACTTCAGAATTGTATAATGTAGAGTGGATCACAAAACGTGAGTGTACCCCTCACATTTTTGTAAATATTGTATTATACATTTCCATGGGAGAGCACTGAAGAAATGACACTTCATCACAATGTGAAGCAGTCATTGTGCAGCTTGTTTAGCAGCATGAAGAGATGCTGGCACCACATTTAGCACAAAGCTCATTTTCATCTGCAGTCCAACTAAGTATATATTTTTTCCTCAACACAGCCATTATTGTCTGTCAATATAACTGAATAAACCCTTCAGTGAAAGTGTGTAAACTGGGCCCAATGAGCCATTTTCCCTCCCTGGAGTCGCGAGACTCATTAGTGTTACGTTATAGGCCTCTGTTGTGAATGGGTAGCAGATTTGTTCAATTTGGTGTTTTTGCTCTCTCGCACTGTCATACTGGTCACTGGAAGTTCATTGTGGCACCTCTTGCCAAAACCCTTGGAAGGTCAATTTTGCTCACTGTAAAGATGGTCTAAGAAGGAAGAAGATTGCCAAAACCCTAAAACCGAGCTTCAGCACAGTAGCCAAGACCATCCAGCGATTTAACGGGACTGGTTCCACACAGAACGGGCCTCGCCATGATCAACCATTTAACTCAAGCAAACTAAAGACACAGATGACTTGAACCATGTTCTGTGGTGTGGCAAAAAAATAGTCGAGGAGTGCAAAGACAAGAGTGCCTTGACTACAGTCAACCAATGTGAGTGTCATGATCATGGGCTCTATAGTGCTTCTCACACTGGGGAGCTACAATTGAAGCCAGGAATTCCAACATGCATAGTGATATACTGAAACAATCCCTTCCCTTCTTCCGCTGGGCAGCAAAAGCAACGTTCCAACATAATAACAACCCCAAACTCACCTCAAGACCATCGATCATTGCCTTGCTGAGGCTACCAAAACTGAAAAAGCTGACGATAAAGCCGATGGGCTAGCTAAGTCTGTCCCCAGCCCTGGACCCTATTCAGTATATATGGAGCATCCTCAAGCGGAAGATGGACAGGCACAAGGTCACTAACATCCATTAGCTCGGTGATGTTGTCATGGAGATGTGGAAAAGAATTCCAGTGGCTGTGAAAATATTGACACTTTAGGCCCAATTTGGGCATTTTCATTTGGCGGTGTACTCACTTTTGCTGCCAGCAGTTTAGACATAAATGGCTGTTTCGAATTACTTTGAATGCTGAGTCTCCGTTGTTGTCCCATGAAAAAGATATATTACACTAATGTGAGGGGTTTAATTAACTCTGTCGATGTGGGTCATGGTTATGTGTGGTATTTTGTTTGCGAAAGTGAGTGGTAATGTGTTTTCTGCTGCAATGATTGTGGTTGGACTAGTTTGGGTTGAGTAAATGTTGCTTAGTGGTTGAGATGCATATTCTTGACGTTGCCGGTAGTCACATTTAATTGAGTCAAACTTGTTCAAATCTTGTGGTCTTTTCCTGGTGACCTACCTTGGGCTGTGCCAGTGGAGAAGGTGTGAATTAGGTGGTTCACAGTGTCCAGAAGCTCCTTTTGCTGATGCTGGAGGACGCTGTTGTTGGATGACAACCTGAGCAGCTGTTGCTCCAGCTCGCCAATAATGGCCGTCTGCCTCTGTATTAGGATCTGAAGCTGATCCTTTTCAATTCGAAGCATCTTCTGCTCCACCTGCCTCTGCTCTTCCAGCTCCTTTACTTTCTTCTCCAACAAGCTGAAGCAGTAGATACATGTAATTTAGCTTACTAGTTTAGTTTTTTTTTCGTCTCATGCTTTCATTTTTGAATGTCAAGCATTTTATCGTGTTCTCACCTGTTTTTGTCATTCAGCTTACTTATTTCATTAGTTTGAACAATCACTTGTTTTTCCAGTTTATTTGTCGACAAGGAATTCTCAAGCAGTTGCCGCTCAAGTCGAGTTGTGTGATTAATAACCTGGGAATACGAAAGAATATCAAACAATCAGCTCTTTAAACAACCTGCATTTTTCAAACAATCCAGTCCATTTTGTGTGTGTGTGCGTGCGTGCGTTGATTTAAACACATAGTCGGCTTTCACAACACAGACACTCTCACAGAAGCGTAGTTGATAATGGTGATGTGCAGATCATAGTAACTCACTAGTCCCGAGTGTTAAGAGCCACGCGAGCCACTTGGGAAAGGGTGTTTTATTAACGACGCCGTAGTGAAATTCTCCTTGCAAAAATAGGAAATTAGCTCTCTAAAGAACATGATGCAAAAAATTGCAGCTTAGTGTTTGAAGCTGCTGCATTGGAGAATACTTTTAAGGTGATTGCCATCCAATCGGATTTTTAAATGCAAAGCTCCTTCTTCCCCTGTAGTGACAAAAACGCCTCAGGTTTGATGCTCATTGTGTTCTAACTAGTCGATACTGTGTCTGCTTGTGTGCCCTGTTTGGTAGGATTATTTCAATTCGAGCTTACTTTGCACCTCTACAAACAGGCATTTGCGAAATGGAAAAAAATGTGACAGGAAAGCAACAAAATTCCAACGGCGCAGATGTACTTTAAATTCTGTACTTTCCAGGTTCTGAGAAAAAGCAGCTTGTTTACGTGGAATCTACTTGTACTTTTACGTTGGTTCTGTTGATGTGTTGGAACAGACGGATGTCTGATTGTGAAAAACTGATAGACTCTTTCTGTGGGAATACAAGTGTGCTAATAACAGGAAATGCTGTTCTGTTGGCTCACATAAGGTCATTGATGTTAAGCGACAATAATAGACTGACACATCCATTCTTGTTTTTCCACTACATTTGATCAATATCTATATCTGCGTCTATACAATTGTGTGCAGTATTTCGCAGTGAATGTTTTATTGGAATGAAGTGAAATGAAATGTCAACATGGATTGTTTCAACCGACAGATGAAACTGAAACATGCAAGGTAATTATCTGAAGAGATCTCGTATTGCTTTTTTTAGTTTGTGTGAAAGCATTACAATCCAACATTGGTGTGTTTTTGTTTTAATTTATAAGCAGTCAGAGAAGGCTCTCACCTGTGTCTCCACATTGGTCAGTTTCCTTGTTTGCTCTGCAGTCTGACTGAGCAAATTTGTTCCGATTTCAATCATTGTAGCTGTGTGATTTTGCACTGCACTCTGTTGAATTTGGACCATATCCTGCTTCATGCTCTCTTGGATGTAATTCTGTAGCTGTGGCACAAATCAAAGATGTTGTTGAACGGGTTTTATGCGTTATAAATCGACGCATTTGGACGAACAAATAAATGAACTGCAATCCCAAACAAACAAGAGTGAACATGCAGTGTGACATAACCTCTAAAGACAAAATAACTCATGTCTTGCTCAATGGCACACAGGTAGTGCTCAAGAAAGGAAGGAGCATCAGCCAAGCAACAAATTTCCATATTGTCCCCTTTTTCTTAATCTTCCCGTCAGAATGTAGTCCTTAAAACTACATCTGTTACCATATCTACTGTATTTCTAAAACAGGATAATTAATAATGCATAATATAGTGCAGGGGTCACCAACGTTGCGCCCCCGGGCACTCTGTACCCCCCAAGGACCACATCGGTCGCAAGCGTGTTCTAAAAATAGCTCACCCGTTTTGAGACATTTTTATTTTGGAGGGAATGCTGTGCAAGTGATTATGAGAAAATGCAAGGCAGAGGGTTATAGAAATAGGGTTGTGTATTGGCATTTACAGGAGTCGCAATTAATTGACAACTAATCGATCGTTCAATTAATCAAAAGTTATTTTCATAATCAAATCCAAGGAATTTCAGCCTCCACAGTAAATGCTGCATTCACAGATTTTTGTAGTCCTCCATGAAACAAGACTAATTGTCTTTGTGTTTCATCAAAATAAGACATATGCAAACGTCATTTGCACTTTATTTTGGAAAATGATTATTTTGCTCGTTTTCTGACCTGTTACAGACCAAACCAATAATTGAATTGTGATCAATTTGTTTTCTACACTGGAAATTTGAAATAATGTTTTGTTTTTTTAATAAAGGGGCCGATAGTTAAAAAAAAAAAAAAGTTTAAAAAGCCTTTTATCCGATTCATCAGTTAATTGACAAAATAATCAATGGACTACTTGATCATTAAAATAATCGCGAGTTGCAGCCCTATTTTTCTTTATCCCTAATTATGACAAATCAATAACATGATCAGTGTCTTCACATCAATTAACATAACTATCATTATTCAAGGTAATTTGAGCCAATTCGTTATTTTAGAAGTATGTATAAGGTATGTTGCGATATAAGGGGTCACAAATCAGTCATATGATTAGTCTCTTCCTTTTTACGTCCGTATGAATCACTTTATTACAATCGTCTTTAGCCTCAAGATGGGAAAAGGTCACTGTTTTAATTTTAACTCGATATGTTCTTATGTACCTTACGGTATTCCGGATTTAGACCAAGACCAATCATTAAGTTATTTCCTGCATGGTGTTCCTGAGTGCCAATCAGGTCACCCGACTCGTAAACAGGATGGAAGTGTTGAGTGAGGAGTTACATCCTTCATGACACCATGACGTGTTAAAGCTGGAAGCTCACCTCAGCTGAATATACATTTTGATTATCTGCATGCAGTTTGAAAAACATTTTCACTAATTGTCTTCAAGCGCAGTGCGTATTTAGTTTGTCTTCATCTCCCAGCGGTCGTTTCTTGTGACACATCCACAGTTGATGAGCGGACTTTTGAATTGTTGTCAGGATATCTTGTTTACAGCTAATGATCTAATCAGTTGTTTATTCCGCTAGGCTCCGAGTCATCCAGTTAAAAAATGGTTGTGTTCCTCAGTCACACACACACACACACACACGCACACACACACACACACACACACACACACACACACACACACACACACACACACACACACACACACACACACACACACACACACACACAAAACGTGACATCACATTTCCCCAACTGCTCAATACGCAAAGGCAACTTTTAAGAGTTTAAATAGAAATACTCTTACTCATTATTTCCTGCTATTACTTGTTACATTTGAAATTAGACTAAAACTCCCGCATTTGAAATAAACACCCCCACTTTCCAGCTTTTTCCATTGATTCATTTGACAGAGACGTCAAGTAAGTGAATTCTTCGAACGCTCCACATATCTTGAGTGAAAAGTCAAATTCACACTATCAATTTGACTGGAGAAAAGGTGTCTTCAGCAAGGTCTTCTGTAGAAATGGCAGCCAAAGCAAAGTGGTTATGATTCAAATTTGAGTCCCTCAACCAGCTCAGGTATCCTGAATAACTGACACCGGCATTTCACCACTGGTGTCTGGGTTCCACTTGGCTTTATGGTTCAATTCAGTTTGGTCCTGTACGCGTCTGTATTTGATTGCATTTTCATGGTCTAACATGGTGGAATATCCGATCTGAACAGTCCCGCTTTTTAGAACCCCGTTTTTTTGGGTGCCAGTCTGCGTGTTACACTTATGTATGCTTGTAATGGGGGGAGCTATACACACTGCTGTCTGGTGATTGATTGAATCAAAAGGGAAGAAAGCAAAGCACTTTTTAATAATACAGAGTCTAATGCACTGTTTCTTATTAAGAGAAAGTTGGCGCATGGCCCTGTACAGTTTGTTTAGTTTTCTTTAATTAATTGGTGAATTAATTGGTTGTCATGCTAGTAACCATCCCACCTACAGTACATATTTGAAAGTAAAAACTGATTTAGCTTAGTTGTATAGCTAAGCCTTTGCTGAAACCCTTACACAATCTTTATTTTTCTATTTTCTTCTGCTGAGGTTTACTTCCTTAAAGAACATCAAAAGAATTCCCTGCTGAACTGATCTTTGGATCGTCACTTGCATTATGTTTGGAGAATGTATTTGTGCACTCAAACTGTGAAGGGCTCTTATCTGGTTCTCTTCATTAAAATTCTGAAGAAGGAGCGCAAAAAGGAGGTCTTCTCTTTTATGCCTCAAAGAATGGCTCGGCAAACTGCAAGGGACGTGCACACTTGTCCGCCAGACACCTGTTACAAGTTTTTTGTCTCTTTGGAAGCCATCTGGGCCTTTTGCGAAAAGTAAACTTCTGTTGGGACATTATTGTAGAGCATTGCTTATATACAGAGATAATTATTGTGTGCTCTAAGGTTCTTATCATGTACATCTATGACCTTTTCGAGTTTCTAATCTGGAGATCATTGTAAATGACCAAAATTATCGCACCGTGCGTATTTTGCAAATATTTGTAAGACTCTATACACTGATGTAACTGTCCAAGACAAAAGTTAGGACACATAGCTCAAGCTCTTCAATTATGTCTAGACCAGTGGTTCTTAACCTTGTTAGAGGCATGCACATTCACTGAACCCTTCATTAGTGAAAAATAAAAAAAAATATGATTTTTTTTTTTTTTTACAAATTCACGACATTAAAAACGCATTTATTAAAAACAGAAAAAAAGTAAATACAATTTCAAGACATAGGTAGTTTTTTTATTTAATTGTATGGCAGAGGCTCCGTCGAACCCCTGAAACCGATTCACTGAACCCCAAGGGTTCGATTGAACTCAGGTTAAGAACCACTGGTCTAGACTCATGGCTAGTGCTCTCAATGAACCATAAAAGTTGTTTCACAAATCAATCGGGTTTCAACTTGATCAAAACTGCCGTCTTAGTCCGAGTAGTAATCTTAAGTACTGTTATAGCCATGCAAAATTGGAATGTGATTTGAAAAAAATCACACAGTGATTTGAATAAAATACTGTCCAAGGTGTCCCTCTGCATACCTTGGTTAAGAATATTCTCCTGCAATTTTCCACAATTATTAAAAATATAATAAATAATAAAATGACAATAGCTGATACACCTTCCTGTCTGGGTTCGACCTGGATGTGTGCACTTCATAAAAGGTTTAGCTAGAAATCAGCTTAACTTTTTAAGCATGTGATTTATAAATTCTGTAGTCGAACTTGAAATTGTTTGGCTCACATAATGCTCATTTCGTCCTATGAAGTACCAAAGTCCCTTTAACTGTTATAGTGCGACACTCAATGTGTATTGACCAAGATCTGTTTCTCATGCCATTATGTGACATATTGGGCAGACATGACTTTACCTTAAGTAGCCACTGTGTGTTGTTCTCCATGACCATCTCAAGCTGTTCCAGCCTGTGAGATGACTCGTCATTGTCTGCGGGCCCGTCCTTTTGAACTGGATAATTGTAGCGGCTGCTCGGGCTTTGGCAGTTCTCCTGCTCAGGCAGTAGAAAGGTGTAGCTGCATGGGCCGTTTTGGATCTGATATTGTCTCTTGCCCACAGTGCTGTCTGAACTCGTCCGATATCCCCTCCCCATGCTGAGACAGACACTGAAAACGAACAAGACGGCGTGCAACATTTTCCTCTTCAGAGTTTGTTGTGAGGCTCAAAAAGTTTCTCTTTCAAATGTTGCTTTTCCCAATGGCATTCAACTTTAAATCCCCTTGAGATTCTGCAGAGTCCTTGTATGACCATTCAGTTGGAAGAAAAATCAGAGGCTCATTCCCGCAGTTTACCGGTGCCAGACTGCATGTGAGCATTTTTCATCAAGGCTCCAGCCACTTGTTTGAGCTGCCCTCGACACCCCCCGATTCGCTAACTGTGACTTTAACCACTCCCCCTGCCATGTGGCCACCCAGTGAAGCGCAGCATCTATTATAATCCACACCAACAACACATAGAGGCAGATGCACAAACTACACATTCTCTACTATATCCTACACAATGCCCACGTGTTTTTCCCTCCACTGGTTAAACAGCTATGCAGGATGCAGCTGTACACCTCCGGCACTGTGTTATAGTCACAGTGGCAGCCAACAGCCCATTGAAAAATATTTGCCAGTCCTTCAGAAAACATTCAGGTTTTTGCGGGGCCCGATTGATTTGTTTTGTTTTTAAATGATGGATTGAAAAGTCCCGCAGTTTAAATCATATCAACATCTTTTTTTTTTTACATTCATCTTCTAATTTTTAAAAAGAGATACCAATAAAATGCTTCAAATTCTTCATATATTAAAAGTTAAATTATATAATTTTATACGTTCTAATGTTTGCAAAAATAATGAGATTGCAGCATTTAAAGAGTTTAAACCTATACTCATTAAACAAATAAACCATGGGTGCTGAATAATGATGGAATGTCTCCCTTTTTACTCTTTTGATGGGCAGTTGATATCTAGTTGTGCCTTGAGGTACAAGTGATGCAGTTTTTTTTTTTTTTTTTGATTCAAGCCATCGTTCGGCTAATTTATTTGCTTTAAGTCGCAACCAAAAAACAGGAGATACGAGCGGTATTAGATGGCACTGACCTCAACATAATTCACAACAAACAGCAGTTTGGTAAGACATTTGAAAAAAAAAAATGTCTTCAAGCTGTTTAATGCCACTCCGAGTTGAACTTTACCGTCAAACTATATACTGTACTGTATACTGCATATAACAAAGAGAATTATTGTGTGTTTAAAACAATCTCATAACTTTGCCTTAATGCTAGCACGTAATGCGAAATGCCAGAGACGAGCCAACCGAATGGCATTGGTGTTGCTGCGTTAATAACCCTTTCAGCGACGGATATCTGAATACAAACAGTGGAACAGCACATGCAGACTGATAATATAACAGTTCTCATAGACATATTCTTTATCCTCTGTGAAAATGTATTAATACTACTGTGGCTTATTGAGGGGCTGAGACCTGATCTATTTTATTGTGGGCGGCTTGACAGTGCAGACGTACAGGGTTTGGTTCGAGCTCTGGCCTTCCTGTGTGTAGTTTGCATGTTCTCCGCGTGCCTGGGTGGGTTTTCTCCGGGTACTCCGATTTCCTCCCGCATTACAAAATCATGCATGGCAGGCTAACTGGAACACTCTAAATTGTCCCTTGGTGTAAATGTGGGTGCAAATGGTTATTTGTCCATATGTGCCTGCGATTGGCTGGCAACCAGTTCACGATTGGCTGGCAACCAGTTCACGGTGTACCTCGCCTAGTAGCCGAAGACAGCTGGTATAGGCTCCAGCACGCCCCTAGTGAGAATAAGTGGATTAGAAAATGGATGAATGGGTGTTATCCTGCCCCCAGGTGACTAAGGTGTACACAACAGAAGGCGCAGAGCAAAAATGTGGCAAAGGCTGTTTTATTTCTTTACATTCAATTGAATTATTTCCAAACTTTTTTAACACCATATGATTTACATTGCTTTTTTTTCTTATTAAAAGCATATTATTGTGCTGCTCTTTCACTCTGGTTGACTTGTTTTGATTTTCCAATTAATTTTCATGCAATAATTAATTCCTTCATGATACAGTATAATAATACGAATAAAATGCTCTGGTCTCATGAGGATAGTGTGTAAGTGGATTCCTGCTGAAAAGTGGTGTACATAATGCTCGAGTTTACAGTCAATCACAGGTCATACTGAGGATATCAAGTGAATTATTTTTGTTTCAGGGCCAAATTTTCTGACAAAAATTATTTAATAAAACAATACAGCTGTCTAAAGATCGGATACCAGATATTTACTGAATGTGCTGATGTGAAAGAAAATATTTTCAGAAATCCATGTCACCAGCATGTTTTTCTTATATTGTGTTTTTGAAAATGAATGTTTACGTTTTGCCAGGTGAATCCTCAGAAAAACAAAGTCTTCATTTTACCTCAGTTGCACTGTTAATGGTGTCATTTCTTGTGTGAAGTTGTCTGCCTGTGGGAGCTTACATCTCCGTGGGGGACATAGTGCAGGAAAAACACATGAGGATGTGTTGTTCTAAACGGCAAGAATGTGCCCAAATCGCATTCAGTATACTTTTGTTTCAGGAGATTCACCCTTTAAGCCCCTTTATTTGAAAAGTCGCCCATTTTCGTTAATCTCTCACATTTCAGTTTCACTTTTTTTCCGCCCCCAAAAACAACAAAGTCCAACTCAACCACATTTCTTTCTTGGAGCGGTAAGCTTCACAAATAGAGTGAAACAGAATTGCAGGAAGTCAGCTGATGTAATATTCTACAGTGAAGGGAAATGCAAAATATTGAAGGCACATTACAGCAGAGGAAGAGTATGTCGTCATTCTCCCAAAACGGTGACGTTGCAGGTGTTCATGCTGTTGTGGTTGCGACCTTTGGCTTGTCCCATCAGCGGCTACCTCTGTGACTCTAAATCACTCCAACAAATACTAACTCGTATTTAAATCTTGTTTCCAATGTTTTTTTGCTCGTCTTGATTTTCCCTACTGTCTTATGTAAATGCACTGAACATCAAACAGGGGCCTCTTGGTTCTCCGGCAGTACTATTGCTGAAAAAAAAAAAAAAAAAATTTAAACCAGCCTGAGCTTGTCGTTTTACAGATGTATTGTTTGATTCAAACCGTCAGTTTACTTTAATGGTAAGCTAAAAATGTGCTGTATATGCAGCCCATTCTACAAAAGTGTTCCAGTGGTCATCTTGTAGCTGGAAGCTTTTAGGTTCGATTCATGGTCAGTGAGCCAATTATTTTCCATGGCAACGTTGCCTGCATGAATGAAGGGAAGATTGCCTTAGCCCTTGGAGTACTAGGCTATTTATCTGACAATCCATTGTACCATGCATAAACAAATTTGCTAAATTACATTGCATTCACAAAAACGGCCTTTTTTAAATGAGCAGATGAGAGTACTGACAGGACATCAACCACAGGAGCTTGAAAACAGGCAGTTTCCCTTTGGAAGAGATGTAATGCAATTCATGAATGTTTTCATCAATACAGTACGGTAGTCTTTTTTTTTTTTTTTTTTTTTTTTTTTTACTCGCAGGTGTTGAAAGTATGACCTTTAGTCACAAGCAGCGGACCATTGCTGCTTTCAATACTTCAACACAAACGCTATTTCCAAGTGCCAACATTCTGCGCAAAACATGTTATTCTCGCTCTAACGGTAACACTGGTGATGTGTTTGTGTGTTTTGTTACAACAAAGTTTTATTATGTTCCATGTCTTCCTATTATGAGCTCGAATGCCTTTTCAAGCACGTTTAGTCACACAATAGGTTGTGTTGAGTCGCTCCCTTGCAAGTACACAATATGGGTTCATGTTAACCTGACCCTGTCCCTGAACTCCTCTGGTCTATCCCTGATTACTTGGTGTAAAATGAAACCGGTGTGAACATTTACAAAGGGATAAAATCCTTAACGCTTGTTTCCTGGCATTCAACTCGCAATCGGGCAGAATGTCCCATTCAGTTTAGTAAGTGACCCCTGCTGGATACCAAACAAGCCTGTGGTGAGAGCTCAGAGCTTCATTCACTAGTCCCTGGAACACTCTTCTCAAATAAATTCTCAATTTATTGTCTGTTATCCACTCTCAACTCAAACTACAAACTATTGGCACATAGGTTTTTGTTTGTTTTTGGTTTATTTATATGTTTATTGATAAACTGTAGTAGCTGTGTTTTATGGTACTTACTGGAAGTTGCATTCCAGCTGTAGTCCGTGTGTGCACACATGCATGTGCGGGAGAGAGCCTCTGGGGTGAACTTTAGCTACTCCAAAAGATGCCGATTTTTGAAAAATAAACCTGTTAGCATAACAGTGTAAAAAATGTTGGATGGACTCCAAATTTCCAGGCAACAAACATTTTAACTTGGTCAATTTAACTAAATGTTTTAAGTTTTGCTGCTGAGAAAAAAATAGCCTTTTCCTGCATTTCACAACAAAGAAATGAGAGTTGATGGAACAGTTGCCCTTTTTTTAATGGAACCCCTACTTCAAGCTACAAGTAAAAACAACTAGCTTGCTTTGTTACACCAAGTAACATTCTGGCCGTAAGTCAGTAATTTATATTTTCCACCAATAGTGTGAATATGTGCTTCAGTCCATCCAGACTTTTTATTTTATGATTCATTATTAAACAGGTCATTTCATATTTGGAACTTGGATTATCTGTGCCTAGATCTGCCGTCTTCAGAAGCATCTATCTTTCGGAGACCACTACCAGCAGGACCTGTTCCAGGATCAGCCACCCATGTTTGTGTCCCAGCATTCCCAGCCGCCTGCTCCCAGTTTGGTAGAGTTGATCCAGCTGTGCGGGGGGAGGGTGTGTAATTCTGTACGTCAGGCTGGAATCTGTATAGGGAGATACAGCGGGAGGAGGCCAGTGGGAAGTAGGATCCTGTCTGAGCAGTGGGTGCTTGGTAAGATGCATTCTTTGTGGCTCTTCAGTCAAATTAGACTTGATGATCCCACTTGGGAATTTGTGGTGTAATAGTTGTTGTTTTTTTTTTCTGTGCTTCCATTTCAGACAGCATCACTAATTTGAAGAACCTTTCATATGATAATTATGACTTGGTATAAAAACGGCTGCACGCACATCTTTCTGCCTCTCATCTTTCTTTGGAAACGTGCTGAAGCTGAATGTCTTGTATTTCCTCAAGTAGTTATCCCTCCAGGAGAGGTCAAGTGCATCATCTAAGGACAGATCATCACCTCCCTGAGATAGACAATTTTTTCCCCTATTAGGGTAATTCTAGGAAGTGTATTTTTGTGTTACTTTTTTTTTAATGGTAGACACTGACATTAGTTAACTGTTGAGCCCATTTAAATCCCTTTCTTGGATTGGGTGACCTTGATAACTTCATTGTTGCCAAAAAACATTCTAAAAACAGCTGCCCTTACTGTTGCATATAAATGCTTTCTCTGTGAAATCAAAGTGTGGTGTACAAACGCATGTTGTAAATACGTTTCTTGCACAGTTTTAATCACATTATTAGATTATGCAGAGATGGTTTCTTCAATAATGATTAGGGGGCTGCATTAGCCTCTTGCGTGGTGGCGCTATATTGTGGACATTGTGCATTTCTCGATAACGTATTTGGTTTTGTTTAAAATTTTTGTTTCAATTGACATGAATTTTAATAGTCAGTAAACATTAAAAAAAGGCCTGCAGCCTCGTCACAGTTTACATTAATATGGTAAAATCTCTGAAATATAAAATTCCTTTTTGTCTGTCGTTACGCATCAACAACTGCAGTAGACTGTCTCATTACATTTTAACTTCGTGTTGTGTAAGTTGCACCACATACGTACCGTGTTTCTGAAACATGGTCCTTCTTTTTAATGTCACTATTTTTTTACAGTGACCTTTTCTCACATCAAATCTATTTTTTTAAACAATTTGAGCCACAGGCCAAAACTGTTGTACAGGGCGGTAGGATGGGATGTGTGTGTGTGTGGGGGGGTTGTTTTTGTTTTTGTTTATTTGTTTTTGTTCAATTACATAATTTTGAATGACCCAGATTCTGTGGTCCAAATCCATGTTGGGTCAACAGACCTACTGATTCCGCTGTCATTGTAAATAAATATTCCTATTAGATAGTGCTGTTTTCTTATTTACTGTCACAGGGAAAATGAAAGTAGTTAATCAAAATGTCTGTTTTGTTGTGATAAAAAAAGAGAACTGTCTGAAAGTCGTGCAATCTCTGAATGATGAATGAATAATTATGCCACACTGTGAAATATAGCAGCCTGTCAGATTGTAAAATGAGCTTGGCATAAAGTGAATTATGAGCAAAGTGATATAATCAACATGTAGGTGAAGATAGTCATTCATAATAAATTCATGAACCTCGACTTTCACTTTGACATGACATGATCATATATGTTTGCTCTACATGTGAATAATATTGTGTATGCATAATACAATGCACCATGTGAGACATGAACCATTTGAACACTTAACACTTGAACACTTAAGAGGTGTATTTTTGTTTTCACTTTGTGCTAGTTTCACTTAATTGATAGCAGTGGACAACACTCACCTTTAAGATAGGTGCATCATTCGATTTTATCGCACAGATAAGTTATTCTTTTTATTAAACAATTGAATAATTGATCAACTTTAGTAATGAACTCAAAATATAGTGTTGTATAAAATCCCATCACTATTGCATTTTGCACTGTCCAGATTGATGCTCGGTCACTCACAAAAGGAAAAATATAAAAACTAATATTACTGTTTTGCAATCACATTCTGAAACGTATGCAATTTGGACCTTATTTTTGTATTGTTGAATCTTTCAAATACACAGCTACAACAAAAAATAAAATACAGTAAGTCGATACAGACTGTTATTTTCCTGTCACTTTCACTCGTGTGGTTCTTTAAGATTAGAAACGCCCATTAGGGAATTCGACCAATCATATTCATCCTTGTTACGTATGCCGGTGTGTAATGTCTATGACATTTGCTGCCAGAAGAAGCTAGGTTTTAACAGCTAACCGATGAGAGGAAACAACTTATTTTTGTACATTTTTTGCCCCCCCCTCGTAACCGCTTAGCTAAAATTCGGACTCGCTTTCCTATATACCTACGCTATGACATGTTTTAATGTAGGGTTTTATTTTCAAACTAGTGTTATTATTACACACTTTGTAGAGTAGGCTAACGATAAGGACTAACTTGTACAGTAGACCCACTTGTGCTTTGGGGTGTTGTTTTAGCTCTGCAACGTACAACATTTAACTTGAGATAATTTATTCGCTTTTGTATGCCAGCACGGATGAATAATTAAAGCCGGCTCGGCTAAGTGAGTCATGTACACAAGGTTAAAGTTAGCTTTAGCCCGCTCCTCACTTAATTTACTTTTTAATGCCGATTGGTGTGGACAAGTTTGCTTTAATAAGTAGGCCAAGAGGCGAGTGAGAGAAGTAAGTGTAAGTGAAACAGTTCGAGACTTGTGTGCGAGTGTTGGTTCAGTGAGGTGGCAACATGCTCCTATCCCTTGTCGTGCATACGCACTCGCTCCGGTACTGGTTTCCGGCAACCGTCATGCTGGGCACGGCACCGGTTTACTTGCTCTCGTGGGGGGCCTGGCGTTTTCTTTCCACGCTTTTGCCGGCCAGACTGTACCACACTTTAGACGACAGGCTGTACTGCATCTACCAGAGCATGGTCCTCTTCTTCTTCGAGAACTACACAGGAGTGGAGGCGAGTATGAGTTATGCCTGAACACCTGTTATTCCTGTAAACCTGTTCGAAATGACACTTGTGGGCAAAAAAGTCAAGATGAATGTTGCATGCTTTGAAATATCTTGTGACTGTCAAGTCTTCAAACAGAACCAGATATGCCAGTTTCCATTCCTTTATTTTGTGGGCCACACCTTTTGATGGAACCTGTATCAGTGACACACGTCAAACATAATTGTAGAAGTAAAACACTTTACAGTCTAAATGTTTTTGTTATGAAAGGTGATTATACATCTCAAGCACTATCTCACAAGCAAAATTTGAATTCAACTACTTATGTAAAACAAAGTATAACACTCTACCTTTTGGTTCC
Organism: Hippocampus comes; assembly: GCF_001891065.2. Classification (NCBI taxonomy): domain Eukaryota; kingdom Metazoa; phylum Chordata; class Actinopteri; order Syngnathiformes; family Syngnathidae; genus Hippocampus; species Hippocampus comes. The sequence goes on from NW_017805277.1 coordinate 247,443, forward strand.
ATTTAATGTGACAAATATCTGGCAGCTAATCAGTCAGCTGTTAGACAAGTTATTGTATCAATGTACTGTACATTCTCGGTTCTTGTAAAACAGCCCAATCAGGTGGACTCAAAATAAAAACACTCACTTTCTAATGACTAATAAGGAAGCTGTTAGAAATGTCAGTATGCATCTTGCACATTTTTTTAATGTCACACAAGTAAAAAAAAAAAAAAAAAGTCAGTATTGTCTCTCTCTCTCTCTCTCTCTCTCTCTCTCTCTCTCTCTCACACACACACGCACACACACGCGCACACACACACACACACACACACACACACACACACACACACACACACACACAGCACTACTTATTGGTCACGTGAAAACTAATGTATCTGGCAGCTTACCAGTCATATCATTTATCACTGGGTGTGCCTTTTTGTCAAACAGCAAAAAAAGATGCACTCAAATGCATACTCATAATACGTACAATATGCAAATCAAAACTGGCTCCATCTGGGAGTCCTGAAAAGCCAGTGAGAATGATGGAAAACAAACCTGTGAACAAAAACACACAAAAAAGGTAACAATACAAAATATTTAGTTGTCCAGGTGGCTAAAGTTGATCATCTCTATTTTGATACTGAAACGCACAGAAATGTTGGGCAAAAGTCCTGTTGCAGCGTAATTTTTTTCTGCTTTAAAATCAGTCCGCTCACGTAATAGCTTCCAGTACATCTTGTCCCCCCTGCCCCCCCTTCCCCACCAGTATTCTCTTCTGAGACAAAAAAGTCAGCATCGAAAAAAAAAAAAGAAGAAGACACTGATGCTGGCTTTCATGTCCTGTGGTGATGGATATGTTCATTTCCCCCACATTTTGTGCCACATTATTTCCACCACCAAACTTTGGTCAAACTCTAAATTTAACAAGCTTTCAAAATGGGTCATGATATCAATGAATGCTGCTTTTTCCTCCATGTCGAATGTGACCACCCACTGGTTGTTTTTCAAAACAAATGCTAACCTGCTCTATCTCTTTCCATTCTAGATCGTCATATATGGAGATATACCAAAAACCAAAGAGAATGTGATATATCTGTCGAATCATCAATGTACAGGTAAACCATGTGTGCATACCTGTATATGTGCCTTAAACATAATCTAATGTGGCACACAATGGGAATAAAGTCTTTCTGCATCTCTCTTGCAGTGGACTGGATCATTGCTGACATGTTGGCGATCAGACAGAGTGCCCTTGGCCATGTCAGATATGTTCTTAAAGATGGACTCAAGTGGCTTCCACTCTACGGATGGTATTTCTCTCAGGTAATGCCCCTCTGTAAGTGCTTTAATGTCAGGTTTGTACTCTGTTGTCATAATGTTGCTCTTTTCATCTCAGCATGGGGGGATCTACGTGAAACGAAGTGCCAAGTTTAATGCAGAGGCTATGAAGAAGAAGCTTGTCTCTCAGAATCAGTTGGGAGCACCAGTAAGACAATCATAGTGTCTGAAATGGGATGTCAGTCTAAATGGTCAACGCATTGTTGTTTTTTGCTGGGCCGATGTGTAGCCGATTGTTTGGCTTCACTCTGCTGTGAAGAAAGACACAGTTATGGAACCAGGGGTCCACTTGATACCATGACTCACACACTGAAATGGGGTTCTATTTTGAGATACATTCCCAAATACACTCTACTTGCCACTTTCATGTGATGTGCATGTCCTGCCCCCAACTTAAAGAAATGACTTGTATTCATCAAAACTAAGTAGTCTCGATATAAATACAGTCAAACAACCTCCATCGTGGAACGTTGCAATTAAGTAGAGACATAATTAGTATTGTATTTGTTGTCAGTAAATGTTCTGGAGCAGGGGTCCTCAAAAGTTAATGATGTCCAATGCAAGAAATTTTCTTTAAGTCAACATCAGGGACATTATCTATAGCATTCAAAGGGCTAATTACAGTATTTATTGTCCTCCACTGCATGTAAAATGAAAAGGCCAACTGTACAAATTGAAAATGGGGGGGACAAGGTTGAAACTATGTCCAAACATAATCCAATTGGAAAAGAAGATATAGTTTGTAATTTATCCAGGAATTAGGTCTTTGACATTCTCGAAGTGTTTCCTGATTATGTATTTATAGATGAATTTATGTATTTAGTTATTAATTTTTTGCCTTTTTGTATGTACCTGTATGTAGGTTGTATGTAAACTGCAAAACATAAACAATCATTTTTATGAATATATATTTTGCAATTAAATTATATTTTGTAAGATAAAGATAATTGGTAATAGAATAAGTCCATTGACATCCTGTTTATAGATTATAGTAATAAGGGAGTTACATAATGAAATTACGAATAAGGGATAGGCAGAAGTTTTACTCCCCCCCCCCCCCACTCCTCTGAGGATATCGTCACCTTGCTAAAATAATGGCTACAGTTATAAAATAAATAAATACGTAGATAAGAAAACATGAAAACTGAACCGAAACTGATTACCAGTATGCATTTTATTTCAGGGCTAGAATTGCTCTGTTTAACTTAGAACGTAGCTGATTCCAGAGGAGTTAAGGGGGGAAAAAAAGACCCAGGCCAAAATTATACATTTTGCAGGTTTTAATTTTTCAGTATTTCTATATTTGTACATTATTGGACTTGATTTATATATATGTATATGTATGTATATGTATACACACACACACACACACACACACACACACATAATTTATTGCTGATTTTCACACTGGAATGGAAGGACGAATTAAACTTAACCAAAGCTATTAACCATTTTGTGCTGGTTAAACTATCAGCGTTTGTATGGAAAGGCTTCTGGATCCCGATCAATGACTGCCTCTTAAGTCCCCCGGGACCAAGGGGTTTTCATTTTAGTGTTTTTGTGTAGAGCGTTGTGATTGCTTTTTTCCAGGGTACAAATATGCTAGGTGTGTGTGTGCGTGTGTGTGTGCGTGTACACGCGTGTGTGCATGCGTGTACATCAGTAGTGTATTCTACACAAATTGCCCTGGAGACCATAATGGACATTAAGAGCTCTTGCAATAGTAATGGATCAGCTTTATGTTTTTCTCCTTGACCGCCTTGACGCCCGCAGAGTCAGAACTTAAAGCGCTTAATTTAACATGTCCTCTTCCCACAGATGTACCTCGTCATTTTTCCGGAAGGAACGCGCTATAATCCCGAGCTCAAGAATGTAATCGCCGATAGTCAGGCCTTTGCTACTAAAGAAGGTACTGACTTGACAGCAAGCCCCGACGCTTACACTGCTGCATGCTGATGACACACACACAGTCTGTAAACAGCTGACTAGGAGTTCTGGTCATCGTTGCAAGTAACTGTTTGACCACTGACATACTGTAAGCATTTATTATATAAGTGTAAGATGTTATCGTTGCATGCTCAAATAATTACAGTGGAACCTTAAAGGTTCAACACAATTTGTCATTGGCTGGTCGACTTCCAAATTGTTGGAATTCTGATACCGTTTTTCCAGTCGGAAATGATAGCAATTGAAAGCGCCCCCCCCCCCCCAACCTCTCTGTCTTTCTCTCTCTCTCCAAACACATTGCCTTTTTATTTGTGCTTTTTAAATAATTTAAGAATAAACTACAATAAATCACAACTAGGGTTGGGTAACATGGCTAAAAAGTAAATATTTTATCTTGATCGATATTGATAATTATTGACTTTCTTTTTTTTAACTACTGGTATTCAAAATGAAGACCCGGAGGAAAAAGAGGCTGATTTTAAGTAATTTTATTTTAACATATAATATTTAACCTTTAAAAAGAGGTCAGCGCAACTATAAAAAAGTCAAATAAACTGGTCGAAATAACTATCAGTATTTCATATCGGTCTGTATTCGCAATTATTGATTTTGTAAAACCCATTTTAAATGAGAAGAAGCAGTTAAATTGATTAAAGATAAAGTAAATAAAGCCCAACTATTAAGAGGAAAATATTGAGTACCAATAATGTAATAGTTCCATTAACCTTCATTCAATATTCATAAAATTTACATGTAGGGAGCTTATACTAGTCTTATGCTAATAATAAAAAGAAATGGTGTTTCTGACTGTTAAGTGTTTGCGAACATCTTTGCAAACTTGACCGAACCCCGATGAGAAAAGGCATTCACTGCGTGCGTAGACGCTCGCAAACCTCTGCCGCCTCGTCAGATACGGACGGGCTTTACGGGGATAACCAGTGACAATAAATCTAATAAAGTGAAAAGTTGTTGAATAAAATTGATTTACATTGCGTGACTTCAAACATTTTCAACTTTCCTGGATTTTCTGCTTTAATGCATTTCATCTGATGTTTGATGAGGCATTGAGGTCATGCTCTCTTGCTCTGCAGACACAAAGTGTATCTCTATCTCTGAGCCCCAGCTTTAATGTAACACCCCCCTCCCCCCGCCTCCCATTAATCCAACTCACTCACAGGAGCTGACTTGCGCATGACATTATCTGCAGTTAGTGAATGTTAGTGGTATTAGTGAGTAGATAAGCGTGCCACTTCCACACTGAACGTACTCCACAGTAAGTGATGTCTCACCCCAAGCATTTGCTTATTCATTGACTTATTCTGTTCTGGAGTCACTGTGCTCGATAGAGTGCAGAACTCCTAAGCCTGAACAAATTGTCATAAAACGCACTCATCAAGATTCATGACAGTTATTAGAAATTTAGAAAAATACCCTGAAAGAAGGGAAAAAAATATGATTATGAAATATAATGGTTTCTTCATCAGCCTACGCCTTCGACAACGTTGATTAAGTTATCGTGTAAACTTGCGAAGGAAAAACAACAATAGCACACTCATGAAAACTCGGCATCATTGGTGGGATAATCGCAGGCAAGATCCCCCAAAGTCTAGTAATTTGAAGTTCAGAAAATTTCTTGAACCTCATAAAACATTTTTTTGAGACTTAAGTCTGTTTTTTAGTTACGTTTTAGAAGCTGCCACAGAAGGGTGTCATGTAAACCATACAACCAGAGACGGAACATTTGTTCCGGCTTGGTCTTACAAGAGCCTCACGCTTTAATAAAGTAGCAATTGCATTCACAAATACATCCATGTATCTGCAAGCATAATGGCTGATGAGCAGCGTGAAAATGATGAGAAGCTTGCCAGGAGATGCAAAACAAACCCCGTTGAATTAATGTCTTTGTTCTGTAGGGCTGGCTGTTCTGCAACACACATTAACGCCCCGAATGAAAGCTTCACATATTGCCCTGGAGACCATGAGGGCCCACTTGGATGCCGTCTATGACATCACAGTGGCCTACGAGGGAACGCTTGGCACTGACCACCAAAGAAAACCAGCGCCTTCAATGCCAGGTATTTTAATGTTACTTCTCATCATCACTTTATCTCATTTGATCTAATCGTATTGTCATTTTTCAAGTAGCTGTGGAATGCAAATTCTTGGTCTCTTCTCTTTAATGATCAGGAGTCAACACATGACTGTGATCTCTCTTGCATGTTTAATTAGTGGCATTTTTCAACATAGTCTACAGCCGCAATTGCTATTCAAAATTGTTCCCAGAGACCGCAAAGAGTACCTGTAACTACTGATTATTGTACGATACACATTCAATTTCACAGCCACTTTTAAAATGGTCGGGAACAACAGCTGCCAAGCATTCTTTGTTAATCAAGTGTTTACACGGTCGCACATATTGTTGTACGATCGATTTCGGCATTATAAACAAGGCCCTCAGGAATTAATCACAAAGGCAAAATAACCTACTGCCATTGGGTGATTTCCTGTAAACAGCATGACTCCCTGTTTTGGATTTTTTTCATTACTGCGATTCGCTGTGATTCAGCGAGTTCTCTGGCAGGGTTTAGAAAAAACATCCCCTCACTGTCGGGAATAAACAGCAGCAAAAAGATCAAAGATGGTAGAACTTCTTTCTCCTCACGCACTTCCTGATGTCATGGGACGAAGTTGACTTTGAATGAGTGAGTGAGTGCGTGCCTGCTTGTGACTCAGACACAATAGGTGTAATCAAAGATGAACAAACAAAGTTGTTTTTTCCTTCCAAATATTTTTATAATTTAAAACTATGGTAATTACAATGATATTTACAACAGATAAATCCCATGCTCATTTAATAATATAAAACAAAAAATAGTTCAAATTGAAATAATGGTAATGAATTAATGCCATCATATCCATTTCAAATAGATTGATAACTGGTCCGTTCAGGTTCTCAGTCTCAGAACACAGTTAATAATTTTATTTGGGTCAAGTTCATATGTTGTGTGCGTGTACTTGGAAAAATACGAGTTTGGATTCATGTAGGCTTGCAGCAATCAAAGATCTTTAGAATCGATTATTTTACAGACTATCCCATGGATTAATTGTGTACATGGTTTAAAGTAATTACTAAGCAACCAATTGTGCACATAAGAGGCGACCAAAATTGTTGTCCACTTGAGGTCCCCATGCTCACATTTCATGTTATAATACCTTAGAGTGTGTGTGGTGTTAAAGTTGCACCTGGCGTGGCCAGTGAAAAGGGAGTCGGTGAATGAGAGTCTAGCGCCAGCTGTTGACTGACTACCGATAAGCCAGTCTGCGTGCTGAGTGCCTGTGCATCAATAATTGGCAGTAGCAGCTTAGCGCGCTCTGCTTAAGACTGCTCTAATAGTCTGTGCCGAAAAACGATCACTGCAACATTTCTTGGCAAAATCAGTTGACAAAGTGAATGGCAGTCATCCCTGCGAACAATTTATTGTAGGTCTTTCTTCAAAGCATGTGCATCAATAGAGATTTTGACGGAACTATTCCTCCTTCTGACCATGGTAGCATTCCGGGGTCTTATATTCTGTGGGGTGCACACAAAAATATTGGACTGGTTCAGATGAGCACCGGAGATTATTGTTTGGTGTTCATTTCTTTCCCGACCCAGCGACCTAATGGATGAACTTCAGGACATACAGCACATCTGGGAAAAGTAGGCCCGTGGCCACATCCAGCCCGTTCAGTCTCTGCAGGCTTTAGGAAGTCAAACTAAAACGTCAAATATGCGCTGTTTTTATCATGTTGTGAATGTGTATCAGAAGTGCAAGCCAACAAGAGCAGCAGCCATTTGCATGAGAGCCAGCAAAGTCACCCCGTCCACCGTAATGGTTGCTCGTAGAACACAATGTACCACGATGTCAATATCAAAATAAAAGCCTCACAAGTAATAGCGTATGCACATCAATCCCTTAGTAGCCTTTTATTCTGAAGTTAAGCAGTCAGCAGCCAGAGCAACTCAAAAACGCATGATGCCCCCCCCCCCCTCCCCATAAAAGAAAGGAAGTCCTAGTCCAAGATATTTTTTTTTCACTCTCACTGTCCCTCCAGTGTTTATTTACGGTCCATATTTCATGTTAGGCTCGAAGTAAAATGGCTTTCTGCTGGTGACTTCAACTTGGTTTCCCCTCTTGGCCGCTGCATCAAGTTTTCCGGATACGATTGGATGTTGTGGAAACAGGAAGTTTAAATTCTCAGGAGAATCACGTGTAGCCTTGAGCGTTCGAATTTTCTGGTCACTTCTGGTGCTTTGTGTTAATGATTTACTCTTTTTCGCCTCATTGTTTATCTGTATGTAGATCCACCTCGATTGTTGTTGGAAAAAAAATAATATTCCCATCTCTTGTATTAGGAAATCTCTCATGTCTGATTTGAATGAGGGGCAGTACAGTGACCGCCATAACATGCATTAATTCTGTATTTTATATATGCAGGATTGAATTTTAACTGTGTGAAACACTTTGTGAATCCTTTATGTGAGAAATGCTACCTTAAAATCTAGATGAAATTTTCCCCCTCTTTTAAGCTGTGAAGAGCCAAGGTTCTTTGTCATTCCATCCTTGATTTCCCAGGTGATGAGTGCCTCAGTGGAGGTGTGATTCAATACAACTCTTCTTCAGTTAGACTAATCCAATTTTGATTGTTCTCTCTTTACCGCTGGCGGCACCACTTGGTGCACAACCCTACTTCATGCAAGAGCAACTGACTCACCCTTTACGTGCTGCTTTGCTGAAAGCCTCTTCCTGTTTTTGTTTAGTCTCATTATTAGTTTGTTTTTTGTTTTGTTTTTTGCCGTGCAGAATTCCTGTGCAAAGAATGTCCGAGGGTCCACATCCACTTTGAGCGTGTGGATGTCAAGGAAATTCCTCCCGAGCCACACTTCTTCCGCAGGTGGCTGCACGAGCGCTTTGAAATTAAGGACCGGTAAGTATACGTGCGGCGCAGTCAACTAGCAGTCATATTTCGCTCGCACGCTCCCCCATTGAAACATCCCGTCCTGCTCGGTTGACGTCACTATCAACCCAAACAAAACATCAGGGCAAAAGCACAAACACAACACAGTAATAACTTAAGTCAAATACTTCACTCTGTATACGGCACATGTAGTTTTAGCTTATCTGTAAAGACTCGCTACTGACGTCCGTGCTCCAATTTTTTTCTTGATGTATTTGTTAGGTTTTTCAGTCCAAAAAAAGCTTATCAGCAGAAACAATATTTCTGTGGAAAATACATTATTGCTAATTAAATATTAAATATCAAATCATTTCCAGGTCCTCCTATCTAATTGTAGAACTTTATCATTTGCCACATATCTAGAATTTGAAGGCAATCATTTGGAGTACAGAAAGGGCCTGCAAGCAAGCATGATCACCTGACAAATGTGAGAATGTTGCCTCTGAGCCATGGAGAGGGTGCCCCATCTTATCCAACTTTATCATACTTTGTGCTTTCATCTCTTTTAAGAAGTAATCTGAACATTCTGGTGAAGTGCTGTGAGAGACGGAAGACAACTCATCTTAAAATGATATCATTAGTGTGTTCAATAGATTTGACGCACCAATGGAAACGTCTTTTTCTCACCTTTTTATGTTGCTCTTTTGCACAATTGGCACAGGACAACGTTTTAGGAATAAGCTGTCTGCTGAGAAAATGTCTGTGAGTGTGTGTGGGTGTCTGGCAGTGGTGGGCAAAGCATGGCAAGCTCTGTTATCTCATGCAGCCAACTGGGCACTTACAGTACATTGTCAACAGTCCTGCAATGCGCTCATTCATTTTTTTCTCCCTAAAATTGTTCAGTAATTGGTAAATGGATTAATAGTAAAATATAACATTTAAAAAAATTGTAAAAATGTTTGAGACATGCAATTTTTTAATTGCTTAATGCTGTCTGATTGAGGGGTGGGTGGCCTCTCATGGGAAAAGTGCACTTTCGCAAAAAATATACAGTAAATAATAAAATATCTCACTTTGTCTGTGTGTGTGTGTGTGTGTGTGTGTGTGTGTGTGTGTG